>NC_053149.1:11589756-11821713 GCF_016808335.1 Panicum virgatum
GTGGGAAGTGCAGTCCTGTCCTAACTCTAGTAATCTTGACTGCAAGAATTTCAGTTATCCTTCTCTACTTGTATTGGTGCTAAGTAATGCAATTCTTATGGTTCTGAATGCAAACACTACATCATTTTCAGGCTATATAACCAACAATGCAAATCTCCAATAAGGCAGACTGCAGTGTCCTTTGATGGAAGGTACTTCACTCTAATGCTCCTCTTGGAGTATTGCCAATTCTAGCTTTTCTCCCCTTTTTATTCTGATGGAGAAATTTTCAATTACATGTAATTTGCTTGCTTATTTTCTTTTTCTGTTTTTGTGTTGGATTGATTACGAATGTGATGTCGTCTTCTTTTTTTCCAGCACGATCCTTGGAGCTGGTGAGGATGGCACCATTTGGAGATGGGATGAAGTGGATCATGCGAGCGCCAAAAACTGAAGCAAGTGAGGGTCTTCGTTGTTGCGGCGAAGGAGCCGCCGGAATTGCCTCGCCGTTTGTCTCTTCGGCCCGTGCGCCGTCCCTTCGCCTCGCTTGCTGCCTCTTCGCTTCTCTTCGGGCGGCTTCGA
This sequence comes from Panicum virgatum, assembly GCF_016808335.1. NCBI lineage: Eukaryota > Viridiplantae > Streptophyta > Magnoliopsida > Poales > Poaceae > Panicum > Panicum virgatum. Next base: position 11,590,318 of record NC_053149.1, read on the forward strand.
GCAACTCCGGCCTTCGCTCGGCTTACTTCACAAATTGTCCTCCTCGCTCGACGCCGAACGCCTTCGCCGATGGCCTTCGCTCTGCAACGAAGGTGGCATCCCCAACAGTAGCCCCTCGAGGCTTCGGTCGCCCCTTGGGGCTATCGAAGGCTCGATCATCCGTCGCGTGGAACGCGGCCCGAAGCGCCACCCTTCGGGCGTGCGAGCGTGCGAGGACGTCCTGTATCTGCGGAGTCAAAAGGAAGGGCAAAAAGAAAACTTGTCGTCGAAGTTAGGTGTTGGTTATGTATTTTTCAGTTTTTGATCAGATTATTTTTGTAGGACAAAAGGTATGGATAAGTTTTTGTGGAAAAGACGCTGCTGTCCCGCGGCTCTTCGGATTCTGCTTGTTTTGAGCGTGGGCAATTTCGACATTTCCCACTCGCAGTGCGCTCTCCCATGCGTCACGGCCGGGGGCCTGGCACTATATAAGCCGACCCCTGGGGGGCGAGAGCTCACCTCCCCCACTCCCCCGCCATTCAGCCCCCCCAGCCCCTTGTCATTTCTCTGCTCTTGCTCTACTGGACCTTCACAAGGCTCGGGCTGGCTGTTTTTCTTCGTTCACATTCCTCGGGCGCGACGGATTCTTCAGAAGAAATGTTGTCCCGCGACAGAACTCGTCTTCCTCCGATGAAGGTTATCGGCAAGAGCTACATGACCCGGGGCATGATTGAAGACCTGGAGAGGCGAGGTGTACTTGGAGTTGGCATGGCGCGGCCTCCTCCAGAAGGAGAGATTGAAGCGAAGCCTAACCATGACGAGGTCGTTGTCTTTCGTGACTTATTCATTGCGGGTCTTCGTTTCCCGCTGGACCCGGTGGTGGTGGAGATATTCAAGCTCTTCGACATGTACACCCACCAGATGACGCTGACAAGCTTCGTTCGGCTGAACCTGTACATGTGGCTATCGAAGACCTACAAACTGAAGCCTTCCGCCACAGGCTTCGCCCGCCTCTTCAGGTGCCACTATCAGCCGAAGATGGTGTTCGTGAAGCACAGCGAGGATGCTGAAGCTATGGAGGCGGATCCTCAATTCGGCGTTTACACAAACGCTTTCCACACCCAACTACCAAGCCCGGTCGTAGCTTACCGCAACAGGTGGGGCGCGTGGCAGACGATGTGGTTCTACCACAAGGTTCCCCTCGAAGGACCGTCCGGGACTCATCCTTTGGTGGTGAAGGAGATTGGTTTTCTTCCGGAGCAGCCTCCGTCCATGGAGGTTGACGAAGGGACGAAGGAGGCGAAGGCTCACATCGCGATGCTACACGAGGTGTCGAAGTTGTTTTCGACATGAGATATTGTTGAGGAATATGTCGCTTGCAAATGTTTTCCCATTCACGAAGGTTGGTCTATAATCTCGTGGGCGGGAAGGGAGAAGCGTTTGGGCGGCCTTCCGATGCCCAACTTCTCTACATCTTTCGGGATCACGAAGGAAGGTTAGCCCCTGGCCATCTCCTTTTTTTTTTGATATAATTCGCATTATGTGCGCAGGTGTTGATCCCGTGGCCGTAGAGATGCTTCCGGACGAAGCCATTGGGGTGGAGGCTGCGAAGGAGCGGACTCTTCTTGAGTCCCGGCTGGGAGGCACCCGGAACAACCGGGTTTTTGCATTTTTTGAGATCGAGGCTCCCCAGCGCGTGGCCGACGCTCGTCTTACTGATGCCGAGGAGAAGAAAAAGGCAAAGGTGGAGCCTTCAGGTGCTGCGGGGGGCAAGCACAAGAAGTCCATAGGCAGCAGCAGCACGGGGGCCCTGGAAAAGAAAAAACGCAAGAACGAAGGTGGGGGAAAGCTTGCCAAGAAGCGTTCCCGCCTCCTCGACACTGTCTTTGCGCCACCACTGGTGCCGTCATCTCTTCGCAGCAAGGGGGGATCTGAGGACAGAGTGGAAGAATCGAGTGGTGATAGTGCGGCGGCGCCACGAAGCCCCGCTGCCCCGATTGAAGCCGCCCCAGAGCGGGCGATGCCTGCCTTGCCCGCCTTCTCCGTGCAATTCAGCGAACCGGAGATGGAGAGTGGTGATGACAATGCTCCGAAGACCCATGCTGTTGCCGGCTCGGCAACAGAGGCTGAGGACCGTGCCGAGAAAACGGCGTCATCATCTTCGGGTTGAGAAAAGGAGGAGGAGGCTGTTAATGCCGTGGTGTCCGATGCGGCCGCGAAGGGGAAGCAAGTTTTATCGGAAGTCAATTCGGATGATTCAGACTCGGACAGCAGCGCGTACTTGATTAGTCAATCTACCCCTTCCAAAATTGCGGAGGCCCTCAGGATGAGACATGCGAAATTGATTGGTGGTCAAGTTATTGGTAAAATTCGCTTCGAGAGCGAGCAGCATGAACGGGATTATCTTTCCGAAGCTGGTGCCTCATTTTGCTTTCCGCTCATGGAGCGAAGACTCATGCTGACTGGTGCCAGGAACGCCTTGCAATGTGCCGAGGACCTTGCCCTGAAATCTTATGTTACGGCCAGATGCGCCGGCCATTTGCTGGATGCGGAGCGTGATCAACCACTCCGCATTGCCAGTCTGGAATAGAAGGCTTGTGGCCATAGAAGGCTTCACTGGAGGCTAAATTGGCAACTGCTCGTTCCGATGCGGAGGCGGAACTGTTGGCAGCCCGCCTCAAAGTTGAGAATGCCAAAGCTGAGGCAGCTGAGCTTCGCCGGTCCTTGGAATTGAAGGCCACCGAGATGAAAGATGCGGAATGTCGGGAGCAAGCTACTACGCAAGCGGTCAATGCCTATTGTGAAGCCATTCGTGCTGGTGCGGAGCCTCTTCAATGCGACATTGTCACCTTCCTCGAGACCCTGAGTCTTTCACCACCCGATCTCTCTCCGACAGCCAATTCCGTTTCGATTTCTGAGCTGTTTCGGTGGCTTCGTGCCTGTGTTTCCATGGCAACCTGCGGTAATCGCGCGATGGGTGACTTGAGCGCTGCCGTGGCAGTGCGGTCTCTCAGCACCGCGATCTGCAAAATGCTCCCTGAAGGCAGTGGTGCCGAAACTTCTCTGACGAAGACCTAGCTGCACACAATGAGGGATTCATCCTTTGTGTGGCCTTCGCCAGAAGAAGTTCGTCCGGAGACCCTGCATGCCCTTCCCAAAAATATCGCGAAGAACTTCATCGCAAGTTTTTTCAAGACTCACAAGAGGGATCTTGTCCGGGGCGAAGCTGAATGACTTCGCAAATAGGTAAGATTGTAACCTTTTTCACGAAGTGTTGCTTTATTTTGAACTGGTGCTAACTTAGGTTTTTTCTTCAGCTTCAAGACAACGCAGAAGCCTTTGCGGGAGCCTTTTTGGGCCCTGCCAACGCTGGGAATCTTCGCGGGACTTTAACAAGTGGTGCTGGGGCGGCTACTGAAGGCGAAGGTGGACACGAAGATCACCCCAGAGATGACGTAGATGCCGCTGAAGATTGAATTTTGTGGATGTAACTTTTACTAAGGAACAAATATTTTTGTAAGAAAGTAATACCTTCGGTGTCTGTGCAGGACCCTGTGCTGGAACCTGCGTGGATCATCGAAGGTACCCTGCCTTTGTGGATGCGTTTTGGTTCTTTTCATGTTGCCGGTCAAGCCTGGGCTAAATATCATTATGAACATCTGTGGGGTTCGTTTGCGGAGTGGTTGGAGCGCTTGGAGCAAAAATATGATAGGGATAATGCAGAGGCCAAACTATTTTGGGCTGAGTTTTCGCGTGATCCGGAGAAACAAGCAAAGATTCTTGCTGATAGGTCGCTTCGTCGCTAGACGAGGCATATTTTAGACACGGAACGTCCTTATATGCCCGCGAAGGGCCTGCTTGAGCCTAAACCAGAACCCGTCGACAAAGCCCCTGATGTTGGATGCTTCGCATATCGTCTACAAGGGGACATTATGTCCGAATGAGACTCACGGCGGACTTCGCTCATTTTTAGGCCTGGACTTCGAAGCATACCTACGAAAGACGGCCGAAGAAATAATTGATCGTGCGGTCCGCATTGTCATCGAAGATGTGGACCGCGCTGTTTTCGAAGAGGAAATGTCGAGTGTAACGATTTAATTGAATTTATGGGCGGATGCCTTTTTGTAAATATACTCGTTGTTTGATTGAAAGGTGGATCCCTTCGATGACAATTTTTACTTTGTAAGCGAAGCGCCACCCCTCCCTTTGTTGTTCTTGGAAGGTGACACATTTCGATTTGTGTTAAAGGCTTCGTCTTTGCGAAAACCCGATTGTTTGTACTGTAATGTGAAAACTATCATGGCTGTATTGTCCCTTCGAGGACGTGTTTTATTTTCGAAGCGCCACCCCGCCCTTTTTGTTTCTTGGGGTGACGCACGACTACAAGATCGCAACATGTTTTCTTGCGAAGCACCAACCCCCCCTCCCCCCCTTTTTGCGTTCTTGGAGGAGTGTGGCACGTTATACTTGTGGGTGCCTTGGGAACTATGTTCCGAAGGGCTTTCTTAGGGGGACCTTCGGCACTTTTGCTCGATTAGGTGGCCCTAGCCTTCGGCCTCTGCGCGAAAGGACTTTACATGCCTTCGGTGCTTCTGCGCGGAAGGTCTTTTCTAAGCCCTCAGCGCTTCGGCGCGGAGGGACTTTCCGATGCCTTCGGCGCTTCTGCGCGGAAGGTCTTTTCCATGCCCTTGTTGCTTTGGCGCAGAGGGACTTTCCGATGTCTTCGGCGCTCTGCGCAGAAGGTCTTTTTCAATTGAGAAAAAGTAAGAACTGAGGCTCAAGGGTGCTGCAGGCCGCTCAGCTCCGCGAGCCCTGGGCTCATTTCTAGAAGTGTTAACCACGCACACCGCACCGATGACTCCCCCTTTCGCTGCGACGGAGGGGGAAAGATGCTTTGGTGTCTTATCACAGGCTAGATTTTTATGGGGACCTTGTTTATATTTCACAAGGGGTTACATTGGGTTGCCGCCTCGTTAAAAACCTCACACCTTTGGCAACCAAAGCGATTGCACGAAAGCTTCCCCTGTGAGGAAAAGAGTACATGCCCTTGAATACATTGTTCGAATAAATTGGAATAATATTACAAATTATCACAAAAAAAAGACATCGTGGAACTAGACAAAGTAGCGCTAGAGCATATCCTTGTTCCAGGAGTATGGCTCTTCGACTCCTTCGAGTGTGCGAAGCCTGCAGGCTTCGGGTCTTGCCATCGAAGTGAACAAGAATGGTCCTTCCCATTTGCTATGCATTTTCCCTTGTTTCTTACTCTTCGGGATGCGTCAAATGACGATATCGCCCTCCTTGATTTATCGAGGTCTCACTTTTTTGTTGCGCCACCTTCGGGTTTCCTCCTGGTATCTGCCGAGGTTTATTGCCGCTTGGGTCTTCATAGCTTCAATTGTGTCAATTGTTGGCTTGATATCTTCGTCGAATGCTTCGGTCCTATAAGACCCGTGGCGAAGTTCTTCTGGAGTCATGGCCTCTTCGGCATAGAGGAGTTTAAAGGGTGTGAATTTTGTGGCCATCGACTCCGTTGTGTTGTGAGACTAGATTACTTTTGGCAGCTCATCGACCCACTTGCCCTTCGGCTGCTCTGTGATGTTCTTTTTTATCCCTGTGAAGATGATTCCATTTGCCCTTTCAACTGCCCCGTTCGACTGTGGGTGGTATACTGAGGCGAAGCACAGCTTGGTGCCCAAATATTGACAAAACTCTCTGAATGTTGTGCAGTCAAACTGTTTGCCATTGTCTACAGTGACTTCTTTGGGTATGCCGAAGCGGCATACAATGTTTTGCCAGAAGAATTTTTGCAAAGTGGCGGCTGTGATGTCGCGGAGAGCTTTGGCTTCGATCCACTTCAAAAAGTATTCTACGGCGACTGCCGCATACTTGAAGTTGCCTGGAGTTGTTGGCAAGGGTCCTTCAATATCGATGCCCCATCGTGCGAGGGGCCAGACTGGGGGTATGAGGTGGACTTCTTCGGGTGGGAATTTGCTGTAGTGGGCATGCTTCTTGCAGTTTGGGCAGGTGCGCACGATTTCATGGGCGTCAGCCATGGCCGAAGGCCAATAAAACCCTTCACGGAAAGCTTTTCCCACCAGGGCTCTTGTTCCAATGTGCAAAGAGCACATTCCAGTGTGTATTTCTTGCAACAGTTGTCTGCCTTCGGCTTGTGAGATGCATTTCAATAGTGGAGCACAAACACCCCCATGATACAATACGTCATTGATTATTGAGTAGCTTCGCGCCCGAAGGGCAAGTTGTTTTTCCTCTTTTTCATCTTCTGGAACAAAATGGCCCCGAAGGTAAGCCATAATCTTAGTTCTCCAGTCTTCGCTCGATATAGCATTGACAAATTTTGCTGGCTCTTCAGCACAATTTACCGAACCGCTCTTGATTATTTCAAAGAATACATCCGGAGGCAATGGGTCATTCTCTGCTGCTGCCTTCGCCAGGATGTCTGCCTGCTTGTTCTGTGTTCTTGGGAAGCTTTGCACGCTGAAACCCAAGAAATATTTTTCCATGCTGCGGACAGCTACCAGGTACTTCACTAACTCTGAGTTGAGTGCTCTATATGTTTTGCTGATGTGGTTTGTGATTAGTTCGGAGTCAGACTTGATCGATAGTCTCCTCGCACCAAGTGCCCTTGCCTTACGAAGGCCTAGGAGCAAACATTCATATTCTGCGACGTTATTTGTACATCCTGGGAAATCCAACCTAGCTGCGTACTTGAGTGGAATTCCCGAAGGTGCTATGAGGATTGCCGTAGCGCTTGAGCCATTTTTGCAATAGGCTCCGTCACATTCCAACTGCCAAATGGTTTCGATGATTGGAGGGTTTTGCGAAGGTGTTGATGGTGTCCAATTAGCAACAAAATCTGCCAAGACTAGAGACTTGATTGCGCTTCGCGGGATAAAATCAATGATGTGCGAAGCCAACAGTGTTGCCCATTTTCCAATTCTTCCTGAGGCCTCTCTGTTTTCAAACATGTCACGAAGAGGAAAAGATGTTGGGACTTTGATCTTGAAACTCTGAAAATAATGGCGAAGCTTCCTGGCTGCCATTACCACTGCATAGGCCATCTTCTCCATTCAGAGTAAAGGAGCTTCGATCCGTTTAGAGCTTCGGATACGAAGTAGATTGGTAACTGCTTCAGGGTGCCTTCGATTGTTCTCTCTTTGACTAATGCCGCGCTCACCGCGAAGCTTGAAGTTGCGATGTACAACAAGAGCTCTGCTCCAGGCGTTGGGCTTGTCATTACCGCCAAGTTTTCCAAGTACTTTTTCAGATCTTCGAAGGCTTTGTCCTGCTCAGGACCCCAGTGAAAATTTATCGTGCCCTTCAACACCTTGAAGAAAGGAAGAGATTTCTCCGCAGACCGCGAAATGAATCTATTGAGCGAAGCTAGGCGGCCTGTCAACTTCTGCACGTCCTTCTTGGTCGAAGGTGGTAGCATTCATCTTATGGCTTCGATCTTTACCGGATTTGCCTCTATGCCCCTCTCAGTGATCATGCATCCCAGAAGCTTTCCCCTTCTGACCCCGAAGACACACTTTTCTGGGTTCAGCTTGAGCCCATGCTTGCGAAGGTTGGCAAAAGATTCTCGAAGGTCGGCGATATGTTCCTCGCGTTTTTTGTTCTCACGACAACATCGTCGACGTACGCGGAGATATTCCTATCCAGCTGTGTATCAAGTACAGCTGTGACAGTTCTGTTGAACGTGCACCCTGCGTTGCGAAGCCCCTCAGGCATTCTTACATAGCAGTAAGTGCCGAAGGGAGTGATGAAACTAGTCTTCTCCTCGTCTGACTTCTTCATGAAAATTTGGTGATAACCGGAGAAACAATCTAACATGCTTAGCATCTCCGATCCTGCCGCCGTATCTACCAATGTATCGATGCGAGGCAACGGAAACTCATCCTTTGGGCAAAACTTGTTGAGAGTAGTGAAATCAATGCACATTCTCTAATTTCCATTCTTTTTGGGTACCATAACTACGTTTGCCAGCCACTCTGGGTACTGCACTTCGCGGATTACTCCCGCATCAAGTAACTTTTGAACCTCGCTTTGTGCAGCTTTCTCTCGGACATTGGACATTGTGCGAAGACGCTGCTTGCGTGGCTTGACCTTCGGATCGACTCACAGATCGTGTTCCATGACTTCCCGACTGACACCACGCAGGTCCGAAGATGACCATGCGAAGACATCTTGGTTGTTTCTCAAGAACTGTATCAATCTGGACTCTTTGGCTTCCTCTAGGCCTCTGCCTAATGTTATTGTTTGATCTGGGACATCTTCGCAGAGCAGAACTTTTTTGGTGTGCTCCGCCGGCATGACTCCGTCTTTGTCGTGTTGCCCAAGACTGAGTGGCTTCGCTTCCTCATCTTCGCCGTCATTGTTGTCGGCTTCGATTGCGTGCACATTTTTCATTGCACACGCTGCATTGTCCTCACACCTCCTTGCTTCTTCTTGGTTGCCGAGGATCGTGATGACTCTTCCGGCTGTTGGGATTTTCATGCACAGGAAGGGTTGATTGATAACTGCCGCAAACTTGATGATGCTGTTGCGGCCGAAGTTGGCATTGTATGGGTAGGTGATATCTATCACATCGAAGGTTATTATTTTTGTTCTCTATGTGTTGCCTTCGCCGAAGGTCACATTCAACTCTATTTTGCCGAGGGCTTCGATTTTTTTGCCTCCGAATCTGATAAGTGGGTACTGAGATTTGTGGAGGTTTTTTTTCTGTGAAACCCATCTTCACAAAGCATTGCCAGGTCAAGACATCCGCGGAGCTTCCATTGTCGATGAGGATCCGACCAACATCATTTCCCGCGAAGTGTACAGAATTTTTCCTAATGTTTGTTCGAATGACGAGGGGATCATTGTGTGGGTAATGCTGGAGCCTGAGGTCGGCTTCGGAGAAGGTAATTGGAACGTGGGACCAGGGGGTGCGGAAGTGTTTACCTTCACAGACATGCGAGATGGTGCGGAGGTATTTGTGGCAGAACCACCTGAATTATCCCGGCTCAAGTGCGCTGGCCATCACCATAAAGGCAACACCGACTCAAACGCACTTCAAACGGAACAATTCTTGGTCTGTCGGGTAACATCCCGATACAACCACCGGATCTCGGATCGAACAAGCATACCCCGCACGAAGACGAGTCCAGAGATATTACAACCATATATCTTACAACACAGGCATAGTAGTTATTACAACAAGTTCAAAGTATTATTACAGGTCGAAACTCAGTAAAACGTTATACAAAACATAAGTTTAAAGTTCAGAGTTTAAGCAGCGGAAAGAAAACACGATGGCTACAACACATCGCAAAAGGATACCAAGCTAGCCCAAGCAAGGTATCACTCATCGGGGTCATTGCCAGCCGGAGACGGATCCCACTCTACGGACCAGCCAGAGGGCAAAGAGCAGGGCCAAGTCAGACTAGCGGTCTGGTCCTCAAAACTCATACCTGAAACAGGATTCAACAGTAAGGCTGAGTATACTAATACTCAGCAAAACTTAACCATCAACAGATGTACTTAGTCCACTTAGCTAGACTATGCAGGGTTCTGTAAGGCTCTAGTTTTCCTTTTGCTGAAAAGTAACAAAGAGTAGGTCCTTAATTTCACATTTTAGCTTTCAATATTCTAGTTGATTAACCATTCTATGTAAGCAACTAATTCTAATCAACCATGGTAGAACTTTAGTCAAACATCAAGATTAATCATAATAATATTACTCTTATTACTTTGTGTGGCAAAGGGATCAAGTAGTCTCAATATTCGCGAGAGACGGACGATTCGAATCAGATTTTCGACCTTGCAAGGTAAACCTAACACACACGTTTGGAACACCCTCGGGTCGTTCCCAAACAACCGTTGACCTTTCATTCCGGCTTGTAGATAGGGTCACTCTCCCCGACTACAGGGCACCATCTTCCTCCCTGCACCCGTGGTGTTGCGCAACATAAACATAAAAACCTATCTCTAAGAGAGAGTGAAAGGTATATCCACTCACCGGTCCGATTAGCTACTAGGATTACCGCGTACCATATTTACGGCATGTGGCTAGTACGTTCAAACACTTAACCACCGCTACCACACACCGCGACCTTAGCAGAATTCATCATCACAGACGGGGTCTCACCCAAGGTCATGATATCGAACATGACCCCGTCCGACGTCCTTATAGTGATTGCAGATAAAAGAAAACAAGCAACTCCTATTAAGCTCGCGAGTGACAGGCAATCACTCGACTTTTATCGGTCCTATAAGCATAGCAATTACTCGAACTCAAGTCTAGTGTTCAATACATTGTTGTCGGTCAAAACCCATTGGCGAGTAGCGACAGACAACACGAAGAGCCGGGAGGTCGCCGGGGTGCTGGCAGGCACTGCTCCCTCGTCAACGGCCCGCAATTCCAGCACACGCCGCGGCTTTGGAAGACGCAGGGCGTGCCACCTGACCTATACCCGATCAGGAAGGTGCGAACGTGCTTGCAACGATTTTCTTGCATACACAAACACGTGCAAACATATTTATAGTCCGGAGACTTCTTGCCGCGCAAAGCAACCTCTAAACTCTTTCCTAAACAAAGACTAGAGATAGATTACAACTCAATAAAGACTCAAAGATTAGATAACATGATCTGGACTATTCCCTCCACCGGTCCAGATCTTCATGAAGCTTCCAAATATCAGCCGAAACATGTCGTATAATTGTGGCAGATTCTGGTCGTCCTATTGTTTTGGCTGTTCCCGTCAACTCCGAGCGAATTTTAACGTGATTCCAATTGTATTGGAAAGCTTATCTCCTTAGCTTTCCATGCATATCTAGAACGTTCAAAACGGAGTCCATATGTGGCCTGGGCGTCCATTTTTGTGCGGCCTCTTCCTGCAGTCCGAACCAGCCTCGCGAATAGACTGGGCTTCAACATGAATTAGGCCCGTGACCCCATCTCAGCTTGACCCTTGAGTGCCCAATTATCATTGTATTTGGCCAAACTTATGATATAAGCCTGGCTAAGTGGACTCCTTTACCGTGGGCTTCTTCTGACATTTGGCCTACCAATCCTGGTCAAATTCTGGCGATAACACATGCCCCCCATGTTTGGCCAAATATGACAGAATCTTCTAAGCGCCAGTCGTAAACCAAATAAAAATATCATCTCCTCAAATTGTCTTCTCATGCCACTGATGGTCTTGCCCCCCGAGCTGATAGATCGGCTATTAGCCAACTGACTTTGTGACCGATTGTTTGAACCGGCCTCACGCCTTCCTCTACCAATCTCAATGTTGTTGCAGACCAGTCCTAGTTTTCATATTCCATGGATGGCACTGACTTATGTGATCATCCTCGTGCTTCATCAGCTCAACATCAACACATACGGCCTCTCCTGCAAAACAATCACTTAACGAACCGACGCTACAAAGATCATTGTGAATCGGCTAAAAGCTGATGAATCATATTCGGTTAGCCAAACAGTCCACATAAACCAAACCATCATCATTGATAAAAATTTCTTCCCCCCACAAAAATATGCTATGTCATGCAAATAGTGAGTGTGAGCTTCCAGGTATGTCTCAAAGCATTTACAAGTGCTAGCATGTATATACATTGAGGGTATAGCATAAAGACACCGCATAGAAAAGCTCAAAAGAATATATCTATATTAGAACATGAGCAAGCAATTTTTAGGATTTTTAAAATAAAAAAGCATCACCACTTAGCCCAGCCAACTAGTACATTAAAGCATGACAAACAAAAACCAGCAAGTACCTACACTAGTGAGCTCTCTCTGATACAAGGATCTTTTAACAAGCTTGATTACTCATGCCCTCAGGTCTTGCAGGTTAAAACATATTGCATTTGAAACTCAAACAAGCCTTTTGTTCTGTGCCAGGGGTTATTTGCTTATCAGGCCACTTCTTACCAACCAATGCTAAGCCTAGGTCCGTTGAACCATCAGAAGCTTAAAGCAAGGTTTTGGTCATTCACAGCCTAGTCCAAGTTTATGCTAAAGTGCAATAGCAAGCAGTCCCGAACTAGATCAGTGAGACAAAACAAACCCACCTGGATCTTTTCATTATAGCACAGCATGGACAACATTCAGATTTTAATGTAATTTAGCACAAGATTATCATATAAGCATTGAGACTCGAGCTGCATAAATGATTCCAAGAAAAGGATATAGCTACCAGGCATGTACAAGATAGTAAAAGCAAAGTCAGCCTACACATACTAGTAGCCAAGTAAAGCGGTGACCATATTTCAGATTTTCAAAAGAATAAAAGCCATGATCGGTATCAGATATTTAACAAATCCAAATGAGCCTAACCACACATGGTCACCAGCATCCACACCTCAAAATATATACACGAAACACAAGTAGAAGCTACTAAGCATACAAGGAAGCTAGTGCAAGTGATAAACGCATATACTGTATGATGATGCAATGGTGGGTTTGAATATAACCAATAAAATTGGCTGTTGACGAACCGATGGTTAAAATCCCGCCTGGTCCGTACTTGCCATAATGCATTCTCATCTCAACTATCGGCTGTTAGAAAGCCAAACATCTGTAGCCTAAAGTCCAATCAGCACATCTGTTGTCGTAGAGAGCTCTTCAAATGCTTTGTCGACATGGATGAAGTAACCAATGTTGATCGCATCGAAGGAGCATAGAAGCTGAATCAGCCGGTTGATGTGACGAATGCCCTTACCCTCTATCCTCGGGGTCGGGCGAGACGGACCCCGTCCGCAGGGGTCGGGCGAGGCGGACCCGTCCGTAGGCGACGAATGCCCTGACCCCATAGGAGCCGAATTCGTCGATGTCGATGGTGTCGCAAGAACGGGAATAGCCGATGACGATGACGATGCAGAAGTACTGTTGGCCGGATCGATCGGCTAATGTATCAAACACTCCCACGCCCACATGGGAGCAGAACTAGCCGATGTCGATGGCCGGAACTGCGAAGGAGCGGAAGTAGCCGATGGCGAAGAAGTTGTAGGAGCACTGGCGGTAGTTCTTCATCCGGGCGAAAAATTTTGTATGGGTCTCCATATTTCATCACCAAATCTCCGCTTATGCCCCCCAAGCCGGATCCTTCATGTATTGGAGGAGATCGGCTCTCCACTCGGTCGTGCCCAATTCACTATGAACCAGAGAATTCAGACATTTTGCCGCCGATTGCTGGAATCGGCTATGTTTGGGGCTGATCTGCCCATCAGCCCGGACTCAGATGTTAGCCATGCATCTAATTTGTTCTGCTACTATTTCTTTTGACTATCTTTTTCTGGCATCGCAACGGCTGGGGCTGATCGCTTAGATCGGCCACTACAGGGCATGATCCCGTAGAATTCATGAAGCCTACGGGACATCATGTCGTGTCGCGTCTTTAGCTCCTGCAGCTGAATCAATCTGCGGCTTGCGCTTCCAGACCAAGCTGCGCCTTGACCGTAGGTTTGGTATTTCTGAGATCTCGTTGAACCTTTCCAGCAGCTGAAGGTAGTCCCCTTCAGCTTGTTTGAGACTGCGCAGGCGTTGGACCCTGCGCTTCTGCGACCTCGACAGTCCTCCTGGGCACCACCTTGGCAGGTGGCATTCATCACGGCGCTGCCAGAATGTGTTTATTCTGTGTGGCCAGTGGATAAGACCAGCCTCAACCAATTTTTTGTCGCTTCGATCCGATCACAGTCTTCCGGCGCGATCCCTGAGATCGGCTCTTGTCCTTCCGCATCCCAAGCGTTTATTTCTGCGAGCGAAACCTTGCTGGAGTCATCTGCACGGACCACCTCCACTTCATTGCCATCCCATTGGACCAAACACTGGTGCATCGTGGAAGGAACACAACAATTGGCGTGAATCCAATCCCTCCCAAGCAGCACTGTGTACGTACTCTTACTGTTGATGATGAAGAACGAGGTTGGGACAGTCTTGCGGCTAACTGTCAACTCCACATTGAGGACGCCCTTTGCCTCCAACGGTTGGCCGTTGAAATCATTGAGCATCACATTGATCTTGATAAGATCAGCAGCGGAACGACCCAATCGGCGCAGCACTGAGTACGGCATCAGATTGATTGCGGCACCAGTGTCGACCAACATCCTGTTCATAGGCTTGCCATCGATGAGGCCCTTGAGATACAATCCCTTCAGGTGCTTGTAGCTTTCCTCCTTGGGCTTCTCGAAGATGACCGGCTGTGGGCCGAGATCCAGCTGCGCGATGGCCAATTCCTCCGGTTGGGGCGCCCGAAACTTCGACGAGAGCACGAACACCATGTTCACATCAGCCGATGGCTTGTCATCAGCTCTTGGCTGCTTGGGGCGCCACTCCCTCCTTGGAGGGCGCCTTTCCACCCTTTGTGGGCGCCTGACTTGCTCTGCGAGATCCGGACGCGCTTTCCTCAGCACGTCAAGGTACCTTGCCTCCGCCTCTGTAACACCCTAATATAAATTTCAGCATTTATTAATAAATTTAATTGGCTTTATTTAAATTTCTAAGGTTTATTGTGTTTAGTATGGCATTTAATTCAATTTTGTTCCTTAAGTAATTAAAATTTTAACATAGGTTTAAATTTTTGTTGTTGCATTCATGCTGGTGCATTTGTTTTAATTGTTTGAGTTTTAGAGTGGAATTCAAATTCAAGTTTGAATTCAAATAGCTTTGAGTTGAGAGGAAAGGAAAAAGAAATAGAAAAGAAGAAAGGACTAGAAAGAGGACTCAGCCCAACCCAACCCCAGCCGGCCCGCGACTCCCTTTTTCCCCGTCGACCCAGCTCGCAGCCCGTTTCAGCCCGCGTCGCCCGCGCGGCATACTCCCGGCCCAACCCCGCGCAACGCACTTGACCCAGCTCCGCGTGTCTCGTAGCCCATCCCCGCGCGTTCAGCGCTCGCTCTCGCGTCCCCCGCCGCCGCACCCCGCTGCCGTGTGGTCCCCGCTTGTCAGCGCCTCTGGCCCACCAGTCAGCCCGGCCCTGCCTCTCTCGCTGCGCCCCCGGGCCCGCCTGTCGGCCCCTTCTCCCTCCTCCCGCAACCGCCGCTCACGCACCGGCCTCCGCCCGCAAATCTCGCCGGACATCCCATCCGGGGCGCGGACGCCGAGATCCCCGGCGCCCCTCCTTTTAAACCGCCCTGCGACCCCCTGCGTCTCCCATCCCGCAGCCGAGATCTAGCGCCGCCCCGCGCCGCTCACCCCCGCCGCGGCCACGCCGCCCCGCTACCCCGGAGCCCCGGCCAAGCCGCGTAGTAGCTCCGCCGTGTGCCCTGATCAACACAGAGGCCGCCATCCCCGACCCCAGACCTCGCCTGCCCCGGAATCTCACCGGAACGCCGCCACGGTGAGTCTGCTCCTCACCGAAAATTGCGCGCTGCCGGGGCATCTCAGTCGCCTCTGACCCCCCCACCGGTTTCACAGGAGTGCCGCGCATCGACCCGAGGGATCCAGACGCCCAGAGAAACCCCGCCTTGACTTGTCCCAGTGCGCAGCGCCATCCGCCGCCGCTCGTCACCGACCTGTGCTGCTTCTCCGACCGACTCGAGCCCCGGTGAGCACCTCCCTGGCCACGAATCCTTTCTGCGCTAGTTGTAGGCCCTGACCCGTGCCCAGAGCAGCCTACACGACTCACGACGGTGAACTCCGGTCGCGCCGAGCCGCCCTTGTCGGCGAGGACCCTTTTTCCCAACCCCGTACCGCCTCCCTGAGTTCTCAGTGGATTACACATGCCGAGCGCTCCCTTTTGCACCAAACCCTAGGCCGAATGACCCTCCGTAGCGCCCGAATCGCCCACTCCGGCGAGCTTCCGAGCAGCGCCGCCGTGGGAGTTTCTGCTCCGGCGAGCAGCGACGCTCCCCCCCCCCCCCCCGCGACCCCTTGATCTCAGGCGTCGGATCAAAATCCGATGGCGCACAGGAGCCCCAGCCTAAGTCAATCGTGAAGAAAACGGTCAGCGCCTGCAAGTTTTGCATAAGAGCCCTCCATTTCTTTGATTTCAACCCGCTATCCTAGCCAGTGTAAAAGTAATTACGTTAGGGTCCAGTTTTTAGCACTTAACACCCTGAGCTTTTTAAATATTGAACCCGCCGTCCAGCACCTGGTCTTTTGCCCGCTAGCCCTTAGATTTAACGGTTAATTATGTTTTAGTCCTCGGTTTTTGCAGAAAACCCCCTGGAACTTAGTTTTTCTCGCAGATAAGCCCCTAGAACTTGTTTTAACCTAGATTATGCGTTTTAGCTCCGTTTTAGGCGTTCTTTATGTCCACGCGATCATTGTAACGCGTAGAATAGTTTTAGACTAGTTTAGTGTGCTGTTTTTATGTATTGATGTACTGTTTCTTAGTTTTTGTTAGTGGTTGCTTGTATGCTTATTGTTGTGCCCTGTTTTTGGCCATGTGTTCGTGAGTAGACGCTGAGCTACCGGAGGAGCCCCAGTACCAGTACCCGGAGCAGCCATCTTCCGAGCACTTTGAGCAGCAGCAGGAGCAGTACGAGGAAGGCAAGTGTAACATGAACAACCTATCACTTTAAATACAATTTCATACTGCATTTTAATATTGTATGCCTATAAGGATTTCCTAGCCACTTTATATCATTTTTATATACCTTTGGGTTGCATTTTGGTTAGTTGTGCTAGGTGCCGCGCTATAACACACTCTGGTCCTTTTTAATTAATTTGATTAATGGTTTACTTGAACTTAATTCTGAGAGTGGCCCTCTGTGTGGATGAGTGGCTCACGTCTCGTTAAAAGATGGTTTTTGTAGAAACATGGTTTAGGGGGCCAGCACGGTGCTTAGTGCTTGGTTGGCCACTCTCCATAAGGACCGGTTCATAGAGCGACAACCTGGGACAACAGCGCTACCACAAGGCTAGAATGGGATAGACTTGGCTTACTAATTAGGTCTTTTTGGTTTGGAGTAACTTACCTGCGGGGCAAGAGTAGTAAGCTTCAATGGTCCCTGCTCCTCCGGCTGGTCTGTGCTTGGTTTGCGTACCTGTGCTTGTACCCCCGTGAGGTGGGCCCCATCGTCGCTGACCTAACTCTCGCAGTTACGCCTTACCAACGAGATTCTTTGTAACGGCCTCGTAGTGAGTCGCTAGTCATCTCACCTAAGGAAGTGTGATGAACCTCTAGCGTAGCTCACGACTTGTGGGTAAAGATGTGCAACCTCTGCAGAGTGTAATCTGGTATACTAGCCGTGCTCACGGTTATGAGCAGCCCAGATCCTCCTTTTGATTAGTGGGGTTGTCTCCTTCCGACGAGGGAGGTGCCTCTCGGGGTTTCCTTGGTGGTTTCGGTTTGGTTCTCAGTAGTTCTTAATTAAATTTGATTAATTACTATGTAACTGGGTTTATGGTAATTCATCAACTTGTAGTAAATAGCTTTAATAAAATTTTGCCAAGACTTAAAAGCTAATGCAGTCAGTCAGCCAACCTTAGAGCCTCATAGTTTGTGTTATACTTGTTGAGTACAAGTTGTGTACTCACTCTTGCCTCTTCTCTACTTTTTCCTCTTGGCTACTCTACTGCTACTCAGTTCCTACCGACGCGAGGGAGTTCACTCAGCGCTACCAGGACTACGAGGACTTCTAGGCGTTCGTCTCCCAGTCGACGTTCCTGTGGCGCCCTGCTCAGCTTCGGAGAGCTTTTACCGTATTTTGTATTTCGCTTCCGCTGTATCAGACATTTTGTCATTAATGTAATAAATAACATTCGTATTCGCTTTATTATGTCTTTTACGTGATATGTGCTGTGATATACTGTTCATTCTGTTGTATATACGTGTGACTTGATCCTGGCACGTATATGATTGCTCGGTTTATGTTCTTTTATAAACCGGGTGTTATAGAGTAGTATCAGAGCCGTATCGACTGTAGGACGAAGCCTAGATAGAACTGGTCGAGTTTTAAGTCTTCTTCTCTCCAATCCTTGCCTGCTGAAACTATTTTACTATTATACCCCTTGAATTCTATGACTTTTACCCGTCTTGCCTTGATCTCTCTCTCTAAAGAATAGTTTTCGTAGATTTTGGCCTGAATCAGTCATCTGACCACCATAAGTATCAGCTAGGTGACCCTTTATAATAATACGATAGCACGATTCGCGACGCGTTGTGTTAGTCGAGTCGTATGTTAAACTCGGCTAAGTCATGAAAATTGTTTGCTTGTTATTATGCTACATGTTTGATTTGGATTTTTGGTTGATTGAATAGTTTAGTAGTTAAATTTGTTTAATGAAAATTAGTTTTAAGTTAAAGTTAATTAATTAATAAAATAAGTTAGATCGTTGGGGGTAAAACAGTCCACTCTATCCTGTCTACTTCATCATGGCTGAGTCTTTTTCCGCAAAGAGTTATCATATCCATCTGAATTTATTCTTGCAATATCCTTACTCGTGAAATCTTTTGTTCAAAATCAGATGGTGAACACCAGGCGTGGTTCTGACCAGCAGGGGCAGAACAACCAGGGTCAGAACACCCAGGGGACCGGTATCCCGATGCCTCCGCCTTTGACTCCGGAGCAGTACTTCCAGCTCCAGATGCAGATGATGGCTACCCTGAACAACACGGTTCAGGCTCTTCAGCATGCTCACACTCAGCCTCCGCCTCCTCCACCGCCGCAGCCTCGCGACAGGCGTGCTGAGTTCCTGAGGGGTCACCCGCCGACGTTTTCTCACACGTCCGACCCTCTTCAGGCTGACGACTGGCTCCGTGCAGTGGAGCGCCAGCTGGACATCGCCCAGTGCGATGATTGGGAGCGCGTCCTGTACGCAGCAGGACAGCTGCGAGGGGCAGCTTTGGACTGGTGGGAGTCCCACCCAGTTCAGGACCACGAGGCTCTCACTTGGCTCCAGTTTCGAGAGCGGTTCTGCAGCCACAACGTCCCCGCGGGCGTTATGAAGATGAAGCAGAAGGAGTTCCTTGCACTGAAGCAGGTAATCTTAAATATAATCATTCCGCGGTTTCTTTTGAGCTAATGCCCCTTGTTCTATCCTTATGAATCTTGAGTTAATCTTTCGATATCTATCTGTCTTTGTCAATTCAGGGGACTATGTCGGTCACGGAGTATCGTGATCGCTTTCTTCAGCTGGCTCGCTACGCCCCTGCCGATGTTGCGGATGACCGCAAGAAGCAGGAGCACTTCATGGAGGGCCTTGAGGACTACCTCCAGTACGCGCTGCTCAACCTCCGCTTCGACGACTTCAACCATCTGGTTGACAGCGCGCTCAACACTGAGCGCAAGCACTTGGAGATGGAGGACAAGAAGAGGAAGATTGTCCCCGTTGCTTCCGGCAGCAACACTCGTCCTCGCCTCCAGCAGCCTCAGCAGTACCAGCAGCCTCAGTACCGGCCTCCTCAGCAGTACCAGCAGAGGCCACCACAGCAGTACCCGCCTCGACAGCAGCAGCAGGCGGGGCAGGGCCAGAGGTTGCCGGCACCTCCGGCTCGTGCTGCTCCACCGGCACCGCAGGCTCCACGTCCGGCAGCTTGTAACACCCGGTTTATAAAAGAACATAAACCGAGCAATCATATACGTGCCAGGATCAAGTCACACGTATATACAACAGAATGAACCGTATATCATAGCACATATCACGTAAAAAGATATAATAAAGCGAATACGAATGTTATTTATTACATTAATGACAAAATGTCTGATACAGCGGAAGCGAAGTACAAAATACGATAAAAGATCTCCGAAGCTGAAGCAGGGCGCCACAGGGACGTCGACTGGGAGACGAAGCACCTAGAAGTCCTCGTAGTCCGGGTAGCGCTGGACGAACTCCCTCGTGTCGGCAGGAACTGAGCAGCAGTAGCGTAGCCAAGAGGAAAAAGTAGAGAAGAGGCAAGAGTGAGTACACAACTTGTACTCAACAAGTATAACACAAACTATGAGGCTCTAGGCTGGCTGACTCAACTGCATTAGCTTTTAAGTGTTGGCAAAATTTTATTAAAACTATTTACTACGAGTTGATGAATTACCATTAACCCAGTTACATAGTAATTAATCAAATTTAATCATGATACTACTGAGAACCAAAACCAAGCCACCAAGGTAACCCCGAGAAGCACCTCCCTCGTCGGAAGGAGATAACTTCACTAATCAAAAGGAGGATCTGGGCCGCTCATAACCGTGAGCACGGCTAGTATACCAGTTTTACACTCTGCAGAGGTTGCACATCTTTACCCACAAGTCGTGAGCTACGCCAGTTGTTCATCACACTTCCTTAGGTGAGATGGCCAGCGACTCACTACGAGGCCTTTAAAAAGAATCTCGTTGGTAAGGCGTAACCGCGAGAGTTAGGTCGGCGACGATGGGGCCCACCTCCGGGGGTACAAGCACAGGAGCGCAATCCAAGCACAGACCAAGCCGGAGGAGCAGGGACCATTGAAGCTTACTACTCTTGCCCCGCAGGTAAGTTACTCCAAACCAAAAAGATCTAATTATTACGCCAAGTCTATCCCATTCTAGCCTTGTGGTAGCGCTGTTGTCCCAGGTTGTCGCTCTATGAACCGGTCCTTATGGAGAGTGGCCAACCAGGCAGTAAGCACCGTGCTGGCCCCCTAAACCAAGTTTCTAAAAAAAACATCTTTTAACGAGAAGTGAGCCACTCAAGCCACACAGAGTGCCACTCTCAGAATTAAGTTCAAGTAAACCATTAATCAAATTAATTAAAAAGGACCAGAGTGTGTTATAGCGCAGCAACCTAGCACAACTAACCAAAATGCAACCCAAAGGTATATATAAAGGATATAAACTGGCTAGGAAATCCTTAAAGGCATACAGTATTAAAATGCAGTATGAAATTGTATTTAAAGATGATAGGTTGTTCATGTTATACTTGCCTTCCTCGTACTGCTCCTGCTGCTGCTCAAACTGATCCGAAGACGGCTGCTCCGGGTACTGGTACTGGGGCTCCTCGGATGGATCAACGTCTACTCACGAACACATGGCCAAAACAATGCACGAAAATAAGCATACAAGCAAACATTAACAAAAACTAAGAAACAGTACATCAATACATAAAAACAGCGCACAAAACTACTCTAGAACTATTCTACGCGTTACAACGATCGCGTGGACATAAAGAACGCTAAAAACGGAGCTAAAACGCATAAACTAGGCCTAAAACAAGTTCTAGGGGCTTATTTGCGACAAAAACTAAGTTTCAGGGGGTTTTCTACAAAAACTGAGGGCTAAAACGTAATTAAACCATAGCTGCAGGGGTTAGCACGCAAAACTGCCAAGGGTGGACTGCGGGTTCTAATTTAAAGGAACTCAGGGTGGTATGCGTTAAAAACAGGCCTAATCTGTAATTTATTTTGAAAAGGGCTGGATCGCGGGTTGATTATCAGAAAGATGAGGGGCTCTTATGCAAAACTTGCAGGCGAACCGGTATCTACGCTTACGGGCCGTTAGATCGGGATCTCGTGGCTCTGGTTCGATGGGATTTGGATCTAATCTCGAGTGTTGATTTTGGATCGAACGACCTAGGACGAACGTGAGCGACGGCGGCGGCGGAAATCACCGGCGGCGACCATTCCACGGCGCAGACTTGCCGGAGAAACACGACTACGCGTTCCCGGCCATACCTAGGGCTCGAATTTGGTCCTGGAGCAGGAGCGCGACACGGCGGACTCTCTGGTTCGCAAAGGACGGCGAGGCAGGGGCTGGGCGGAGCTCGCCACGGCGGCGCATGGCGTGCACGGCGGCGGAGCGCCGGCGAATGGTGCTCTGGCAAACAGAGTGACCTATGGCCTAATTAACGTGGCGCAAGGGATAGCTGGCAACAGTGCTGGGCTCACCGAGATTTGAATTGGGCCGGGGTGACGCGAGGAGCCGACGACGGCGGGATTCAGCGGCGAGTCGAGACGGCGCCCGAAGGGGAAGCAGCTGCAGACGCCCCGAACCGGCGGCGGAGTTCCAGGCGGGGTCTGCGAGCCGCTCCGCGAGAGCTTGGGCGTCGTGGAGGAGCAGCGGAGTCCCGGGTCCACGGCGGCGTGGCGGGGAGACGTGGCCGCGGCGGCGCAGATCCTCTGCGCTGCGGGGTGACGAGAGGCGGCGGCTAGGGTTCTAGTGTGGCGCTGCGGGGCGTGGATGGGGGAGAGGAGAGGCTCGGGCCCCAATTTGTAGGGCGGCGGCCAACCTGGGCGTGCGCGCCCGGGTTTGGAACCTCGCCGAGATTTGCGGCCGGTGATTTCGGCCGGGCGTTGCGCAGGCGAGGGGGACGGATCCGACAGAGGGGTCCGGGCTGTCAGCGGCTGGCGAGCGCGCGCGGGCGCCGACGCCTCGGGCCCATGGGGCAGGGAGAGCGCGCGGCTGAGGCGAGCGGGGTGACGCGGGGGCGCGCTGACGGGTGGGCCCGCGTTGCCAGCGGAGAGGAGGCGAGCGCTGGTTCTGGGCCGCGCGGTTGGAGGGGAAAAGGAGGCCGGGCCGCTACTGGGCTGGGGTGGTAGCGGGCTGAGAGAGAGGAGGGAGCTGGGCCCGCGGGTTGGGTTGCTGGGCTGCCTGGTGGGTTTGGGCCGGACTAGGGAGAGAGGGGGGCCGGGTTTGGTTTTGGGCCAGACTGGGTTGAGGGTTTGGGTTTCCTATGGGTTTTTCCTTTTCTATTTCCTATTCTTCTCATTTCTTAATCTAATTCAAACGAAGTTTGAATTCAAATTTGAATTTGAATTCAAACCACACTCAAATAAAATTATGCACCAGCATGAATGCAACCAAAAATTTAAACCTATGATAAATTTTAATCAATTAAGAAATCAAAAATTAGATTAAATGCCAACTAAACACAATAAACCTTAGAAAATTTAACTAAAGCCAATTAATTTATAATAAATACTGAAATTTAAAATTAGGGTGTTACATACCCTACCCCCTTAAAGAAATCTCGTCCCGAGATTTAGCTGGGCTGGCTAGCAAAGAGATCTGGATATGTCTTCTTCAACTCATCTTCTCGCTCCCATGTAGCCTCAGCTTCACTGTGGTGACTCCACTGAACTCTGCACATCTTGATGCGCTTGTTCCGAGTAACCCTCTCTGATGTCTCCAGAATCTTCACCGGATGCTCGGTATAAGTCAGGTCCTCCTGGACATCTACTCCATCCAGGGGTGCCTGCTCCTCGGGTACTCGCAGACACCTCTTCAGCTGAGATATATGGAAGACATCATGAACTCCCGAGAGACTGAGAGGTAACTCCAGGCGATAAGCAACTTCGCCTTTCCGCTCTAGCACCTTGAATGGCCCCACATAACGAGGTGATAACTTCCCTTTGACATTAAATCTGCGGATTCCTCTCATCGGAGACACCTTCAGGTACACATAATCACCGACACTGAAAGTCAGGTCTCTCCGTTTGCCATCTGCATAGCTCTTCTGTCTGCTCTGTGCAATCCTCAGATTCTCTCGCACAGCCTGAACCATCTGCTCTGCATCATCTATGATCTCAGGGCCAAAGAGCTGCTTTTCACCAATCTGATCCCAATAGAGAGGAGTCCTGCACTTTCTGCCATACAATGCCTCAAAGGGAGACTTCTTCAGACTGGCCTGATAGCTGTTGTTATATGAAAACTCAGCATATGACAGGCACTTATCCCAACTAGTACCGTACTGAATGGCACAAGCTCTCAGCATATCCTCCAACACTTGGTTGGTCCTCTCTGTCTGCCCATTTGTCTGAGGGTGATAAGCCGTACTGAATCGCAGCTTCGTATCCAATGAATCATGGAGCTGCTCCCAGAACCGAGAAGTGAACTGAGACCCTCTGTCAGATATAATCTTCTTCGGCACACCATGCAAACAGACAATCCGAGAGATGTACAACTCTGCAAGTCTAGCTCCGGAGTAAGTAGTGTTCACTGGAATGAAGTGAGCAACCTTCGTCAGACGATCCACTACTACCCAAATAGAGTTGTACCCTTTCTGAGTACGAGGCAATCCAACAATGAAGTCCATAGTGATTTCCTCCCATTTCCACTCTGGAATCTTCAAAGGCTGTAACAGACCTGCTGGCCTCTGATGCTCAGCCTTGACACGCTGACAGGTGTCACAAATAGCCACGTACTCTGCCACTGAACGCTTCATCCCATACCACCAGAAACGTTCCTTCAGATCATAGTACATCTTCGTGCTGCCCGGGTGAATAGAGTAAGCTGTATCGTGGGCCTCACTCAGAATCAACTTCCGGAGATCCTTCACATCTGGCACACAGATCCGGTTCTTGTACCACAAAGTACCCTGATCATCCTCTCTGAAATGAGGAGCCTTGCCCTTCTTGAGCAACTCACGAATTTCCTGCAGCTTCTCATCATCTTTCTGATGCTGCCTGATCTCTGACTCTAGAGTCGGTACTGCCTCAAAAGCTGCACTAGAGGTATGATGCAAGAAACCCAGACTCAACTGCTCGAACTCCTCGCATAACTCTGGAGGCATCTGGAAAGCCACGGCCATGTTGACATAACTTCTTCTGCTCAAAGCATCTGCTACAACATTGGCCTTGCCCGGATGATAGTGAATCTCCAGATCATAGTCCTTGACCAACTCTAGCCATCTTCTCTGCCGCATGTTCAGCTCATTCTGCGTGAAAATGTACTTGAGGCTCTTGTGATCAGTGTAGATATCACACCGCTGCCCATACAAGTAATGCCTCCAGATCTTCAGAGCATGCACAACTGCGGCTAACTCAAGATCATGAGTAGGATAATTCAGCTCATGCCGACGTAACTGCCGTGAAGCATAAGCTATCACTCTGCCCTCCTGCATCAGAACACACCCAAGACCATCCTTCGAAGCATCACAATATACCGTGAACCTCTTCGTCTGGTCTGGCAGAGTCAGGACTGGCGCCGTAGTCAACCTTTTCTTCAACTCATCAAAGGCCATCTGACGCTCATCAGTCCATACAAAAGCCACATTCTTCTCTAGCAAAGAAGTCAAAGGCTTCGCGATCTTGGAGAAATTCTCGATGAACCTCCGATAATATCCAGCTAAGCCCAAAAAAGATCTGACTTCTTTCACTGTCTGCGGTGTCTCCCACTCGAGCACATCCTTCACCTTGCTCGGATCAACAGCAATGCCTCCCTGAGAGATAACATGACCGAGGAATGGAACCTCGTCAATCCAGAACTCGCACTTGCTGAACTTGGCATACAGCTGATGCTCTCTCAATCTCTGCAACACGAGCCTCAGATGCTCCTCATGCTCTT
The DNA here is from genome assembly GCF_016808335.1 of Panicum virgatum. Classification (NCBI taxonomy): domain Eukaryota; kingdom Viridiplantae; phylum Streptophyta; class Magnoliopsida; order Poales; family Poaceae; genus Panicum; species Panicum virgatum. The sequence continues at coordinate 11,615,497 of NC_053149.1, forward strand.
CTTCTGTCTTGGAGAAGATCAGAATATCATCAATGAAAATCACCACGAAGACATCCAGATAATCCATGAAAACCATGTTCATCAGATGCATGAAGAAAGCCGGGGCATTAGTCAAGCCGAAGGACATGACTGTATACTCATATAGCCCGTACTTGCAGGTGAATGCCGTCTTCGGAATATCCCCAGGACGGATCCTCAGCTGAAAATAACCCGAACGAAGATCAATCTTCGAGAATATACGAGCGCCTCGAAGCAAATCGAAGAGATCCTCAATACGGGGCAGTGGATGCTTGTTCTTGATAGTGACTGCATTCAGCTCCCGATAATCGACACACATCCTCTTCGAGCCATCCTTCTTATCTACTAGCAGCAATGGAAAAGCCCAAGGAGAGAAGCTGCGACGGATATAGCCCTTGGCTAGCAACTCATCAATAGTCTTCTTAACTTCTTCATGCTCTATAGGTGCCATACGATAGGGCCGCTTTGCAATAGGAGCTGTGCCAGGCAAGAGATCAATACAAAACTCAATGGCGCGTTCAGGCGGCATACCTGGCAGATCATCCGGAAAGACATCCGGGAATTCAGACACCACGCGAATACCGTCCGTGGGTCTAGCCTCCATCTGATGAAGAAATCCAGAAGGCTCTACTGCACTGATAACAACCTCTTGGCCACTGGAAGCTGATAGCAAGACTGTCCGCTGAGCACAATCTATCCGAACTCCCCACTTGGCCAGAGTCTCCATTCCCAGAATGACATCAATGCCCTTGGTGTCTAGCACCATCAGATCAGTACAGAACTCTACTCCCCTCAAGGAAACACTGACTCTCGGGCAGTAAGTGTGAGACCTCAACTGTCCTCCCGGAGAAGATACTAACAGGCACCTCTTTAATGTGCTAGTATGAATACCATGATGCTCGACAAAAGACTGAGTAATGAAGGAATGCGTAGCACCAGTATCAAAAAGCACTGTAGCTGGATATGAATTAACCATGAACGTACCAATAACCACATTGGGAGCCTCGGCCGCTGACTCGGCCGTCACGTGGTTCACCCTGCCCTGTGCTGGCGCCCTGGGCTGAGCTGGGCGCCCCTGCTGTCCCGCCTGCGCCTTCCGGGGGCAAGCGTTGGCGTAGTGCCCCGGCTGGCCGCAGTGAAAGCAGGTGCGAGGAGGTCCCTGAGCCTGCTGTCCGGTAGGAGCTGCCGGACGTGGAGCCTGCGGTGCCGGTGGAGCTGGTGGAGCACGAGCCGGAGGTGCCGGTAACCTCGGGCCCTGACCTGCCTGCTGCTGTCGAGGCGGGTACTGCTGCGGTGGCCTCTGCTGGTACTGCTGAGGAGGCCGGTACTGAGGCTGGTACTGCTGGGGCTGCTGGAGTCGAGGACGAGTGTTGCTGCCGGAAGCAACGGGGACAACCTTCCTCTTCTTGTCCTCCATCTCCAAGTGCTTACGCTCAGTGTTGAGCGCGCTGTCAACCAGATGGTTGAAGTCGTCGAAGCGGAGGTTGAGCAGCGCGTACTGGAGGTAGTCCTCAAGACCCTCCATGAAGTGCTCCTGCTTCTTGCGGTCATCCGCAACCTCGGCAGGGGCGTAGCGTGCCAGCTGAAGAAAACGATCACGATACTCCGTGACCGACATAGTCCCCTGCTTCAGAGCAAGGAACTCCTTCTGCTTCATCTTCATAACGCCCGCGGGGACGTTGTGGCTGCGAAAGCGCTCCCTGAACTGGAGCCAGGTGAGAGACTCGCGGTCGTGAACTGGGTGGGACTCCCACCAGTCCAAAGCTGCCCCTCGCAGCTGTCCTGCTGCGTACAAGACGCGCTCACGATCATCGCACTGGGCGATGTCCAGCTGACGCTCCACTGCACGGAGCCAGTCGTCAGCCTGAAGAGGGTCGGACGTGTGAGAGAACGTCGGCGGGTGACCCCTCAGGAACTCAGCACGCCTGTCGCGAGGCTGCGGCGGTGGAGGAGGCGGAGGCTCAGTGTGAGCGTGCTGAAGAGCCTGAACGGTGTTGTTCAGGGTAGCCATCATCTGCATCTGGAGCTGGAAGTACTGCTCCGGAGTCAAGGGCGGAGGCATCGGGATCCCAGTACCCTGGTTGTTCTGACCCTGCTGCTGGCCAGAACCGGAACCGGTGCTCCTGGTGTTCACCATCTGATTTGAACAAAAGATTTCACGAGTAAGGATATTGCAGGAATAAACTCAGATGGATATGATAACTCTTTGCGGAAAAAGACTCAGCCATGATAAAGTAGACAGGATAGAGTTGACTGTTTTACCCCCAACGATCTAACTCATTTTATTAATTAGTTAACTTTAACATCTGAGTGATTTTCTTTAAACAAATTTAAACTACTAAGCTATGCAATCAGTCAAAAATCCAAATCAAGCATGTGGCATAATAACAAGCAGACAATTTTTACAACTTAGCCGAGTTTAGCAATAGACTCGACTAACACAACGCGTCGCAGATCGTGCTATCGTTTTATTATAAAAAGGTCACCTAGCTAACTCATGGTGGTCAGATGACTGATTTAGGCCAAATCTACGAAAACTATTCTTCAGAGAGAAAAATCAAGGCAGAAGGGTAAAAGGTCATAGAAGTCAAGGGGTATAATAGTAAAATAGTTTCAGCAGACAAGGATTGGAGAGAAGAAGTCCTAAAACTCGACCAGTTCTATCTAGGCTTCGTCCTACAGTCGATATGGCTCTGATACCACTCTGTAACACCCGGTTTATAAAAGAACATAAACCGAGCAATCATATACGTGCCAGGATCAAGTCACACGTATATACAACAGAATGAACCGTATATCATAGCACATATCACGTAAAAAGATATAATAAAGCGAATACGAATGTTATTTATTACATTAATGACAAAATGTCTGATACAGCGGAAGCGAAGTACAAAATACGATAAAAGATCTCCGAAGCTGAAGCAGGGCGCCACAGGGACGTCGACTGGGAGACGAAGCACCTAGAAGTCCTCGTAGTCCGGGTAGCGCTGGACGAACTCCCTCGTGTCGGCAGGAACTGAGCAGCAGTAGCGTAGCCAAGAGGAAAAAGTAGAGAAGAGGCAAGAGTGAGTACACAACTTGTACTCAACAAGTATAACACAAACTATGAGGCTCTAGGCTGGCTGACTCAACTGCATTAGCTTTTAAGTGTTGGCAAAATTTTATTAAAACTATTTACTACGAGTTGATGAATTACCATTAACCCAGTTACATAGTAATTAATCAAATTTAATCATGATACTACTGAGAACCAAAACCAAGCCACCAAGGTAACCCCGAGAAGCACCTCCCTCGTCGGAAGGAGATAACTTCACTAATCAAAAGGAGGATCTGGGCCGCTCATAACCGTGAGCACGGCTAGTATACCAGTTTTACACTCTGCAGAGGTTGCACATCTTTACCCACAAGTCGTGAGCTACGCCAGTTGTTCATCACACTTCCTTAGGTGAGATGGCCAGCGACTCACTACGAGGCCTTTAAAAAGAATCTCGTTGGTAAGGCGTAACCGCGAGAGTTAGGTCGGCGACGATGGGGCCCACCTCCGGGGGTACAAGCACAGGAGCGCAATCCAAGCACAGACCAAGCCGGAGGAGCAGGGACCATTGAAGCTTACTACTCTTGCCCCGCAGGTAAGTTACTCCAAACCAAAAAGATCTAATTATTACGCCAAGTCTATCCCATTCTAGCCTTGTGGTAGCGCTGTTGTCCCAGGTTGTCGCTCTATGAACCGGTCCTTATGGAGAGTGGCCAACCAGGCAGTAAGCACCGTGCTGGCCCCCTAAACCAAGTTTCTAAAAAAAACATCTTTTAACGAGAAGTGAGCCACTCAAGCCACACAGAGTGCCACTCTCAGAATTAAGTTCAAGTAAACCATTAATCAAATTAATTAAAAAGGACCAGAGTGTGTTATAGCGCAGCAACCTAGCACAACTAACCAAAATGCAACCCAAAGGTATATATAAAGGATATAAACTGGATAGGAAATCCTTAAAGGCATACAGTATTAAAATGCAGTATGAAATTGTATTTAAAGATGATAGGTTGTTCATGTTATACTTGCCTTCCTCGTACTGCTCCTGCTGCTGCTCAAACTGATCCGAAGACGGCTGCTCCGGGTACTGGTACTGGGGCTCCTCGGATGGATCAACGTCTACTCACGAACACATGGCCAAAACAATGCACGAAAATAAGCATACAAGCAAACATTAACAAAAACTAAGAAACAGTACATCAATACATAAAAACAGCGCACAAAACTACTCTAGAACTATTCTACGCGTTACAACGATCGCGTGGACATAAAGAACGCTAAAAACGGAGCTAAAACGCATAAACTAGGCCTAAAACAAGTTCTAGGGGCTTATTTGCGACAAAAACTAAGTTTCAGGGGGTTTTCTACAAAAACTGAGGGCTAAAACGTAATTAAACCATAGCTGCAGGGGTTAGCACGCAAAACTGCCAAGGGTGGACTGCGGGTTCTAATTTAAAGGAACTCAGGGTGGTATGCGTTAAAAACAGGCCTAATCTGTAATTTATTTTGAAAAGGGCTGGATCGCGGGTTGATTATCAGAAAGATGAGGGGCTCTTATGCAAAACTTGCAGGCGAACCGGTATCTACGCTTACGGGCCGTTAGATCGGGATCTCGTGGCTCTGGTTCGATGGGATTTGGATCTAATCTCGAGTGTTGATTTTGGATCGAACGACCTAGGACGAACGTGAGCGACGGCGGCGGCGGAAATCACCGGCGGCGACCATTCCACGGCGCAGACTTGCCGGAGAAACACGACTACGCGTTCCCGGCCATACCTAGGGCTCGAATTTGGTCCTGGAGCAGGAGCGCGACACGGCGGACTCTCTGGTTCGCAAAGGACGGCGAGGCAGGGGCTGGGCGGAGCTCGCCACGGCGGCGCATGGCGTGCACGGCGGCGGAGCGCCGGCGAATGGTGCTCTGGCAAACAGAGTGACCTATGGCCTAATTAACGTGGCGCAAGGGATAGCTGCAATAGTGCTGGGCTCACCGAGATTTGAATTGGGCCGGGGTGACGCGAGGAGCCGACGACGGCGGGATTCAGCGGCGAGTCGAGACGGCGCCCGAAGGGGAAGCAGCTGCAGACGCCCCGAACCGGCGGCGGAGTTCCAGGCGGGGTCTGCGAGCCGCTCCGCGAGAGCTTGGGCGTCGTGGAGGAGCAGCGGAGTCCCGGGTCCACGGCGGCGTGGCGGGGAGACGTGGCCGCGGCGGCGCAGATCCTCTGCGCTGCGGGGTGACGAGAGGCGGCGGCTAGGGTTCTAGTGTGGCGCTGCGGGGCGTGGATGGGGGAGAGGAGAGGCTCGGGCCCCAATTTGTAGGGCGGCGGCCAACCTGGGCGTGCGCGCCCGGGTTTGGAACCTCGCCGAGATTTGCGGCCGGTGATTTCGGCCGGGCGTTGCGCAGGCGAGGGGGACGGATCCGACAGAGGGGTCCGGGCTGTCAGCGGCTGGCGAGCGCGCGCGGGCGCCGACGCCTCGGGCCCATGGGGCAGGGAGAGCGCGCGGCTGAGGCGAGCGGGGTGACGCGGGGGCGCGCTGACGGGTGGGCCCGCGTTGCCAGCGGAGAGGAGGCGAGCGCTGGTTCTGGGCCGCGCGGTTGGAGGGGAAAAGGAGGCCGGGCCGCTACTGGGCTGGGGCGGTAGCGGGCTGAGAGAGAGGAGGGAGCTGGGCCCGCGGGTTGGGTTGCTGGGCTGCCTGGTGGGTTTGGGCCGGACTAGGGAGAGAGGGGGGCCGGGTTTGGTTTTGGGCCAGACTGGGTTGAGGGTTTGGGTTTCCTATGGGTTTTTCCTTTTCTATTTCCTATTCTTCTCATTTCTTAATCTAATTCAAACGAAGTTTGAATTCAAATTTGAATTTGAATTCAAACCACACTCAAATAAAATTATGCACCAGCATGAATGCAACCAAAAATTTAAACCTATGATAAATTTTAATCAATTAAGAAATCAAAAATTAGATTAAATGCCAACTAAACACAATAAACCTTAGAAAATTTAACTAAAGCCAATTAATTTATAATAAATACTGAAATTTAAAATTAGGGTGTTACACAGCTCCTACCGGACAGCAGGCCCAGGGACCCCCTCGCACCTGCTTTCACTGCGGCCAGCCGGGGCACTACGCCAACGCTTGCCCCCGGAAGGCGCAGGCGGGACAGCAGGGGCGCCCAGCTCAGCCCAGGGCGCCACTTCAGGGCAGAGTGAACCATGTGACGGCCGAGTCAGCGGCCGAGGCTCCCAACGTGGTTATTGGTACGTTCATGGTTAATTCATATCCAGCTATAGTGCTTTTCGATACTGGTGCTACGCATTCCTTCATTACTCAGTCTTTTGTCGAGCATCATGGTATTCATACTAGCACATTAAAGAGGTGCCTGTTAGTATCTTCACCGGGAGGACAGTTGAGGTCTCACACTTACTGCCCGAGAGTCAGTGTTTCCTTGAGGGGAGTAGAGTTCTGTACTGATCTGATGGTGCTAGACACCAAGGGCATTGATGTCATTCTGGGAATGGAGACTCTGGCCAAGTGGGGAGTCCGGATAGATTGTGCTCAGAGGACAGTATTGCTATCAGCTTCCAGTGGCCAAGAGGTCGTTATCAGTGCAGTGGGGCCTTCTGGATTTCTTCATCAGATGGAGGCTAGACCCACAGACGGTATTCGTGTGGTGTCTGAATTCCCGGATGTCTTTCCGGATGATCTGCCAGGTATGCCGCCTGAACGCGCCATTGAGTTTTGTATTGATCTCTTGCCTGGCACAGCTCCTATTGCAAAGCGGCCCTACCGTATGGCACCTATAGAGCATGAAAAAGTCAAGAAAACTATTGATGAGTTGCTAGCCAAGGGCTATATCCGTCGCAGCTTCTCTCCTTGGGCTTTTCCATTATTGCTGGTAGATAAGAAGGATGGCTCGAAGAGGATGTGTGTGGATTATCGGGAGCTGAATGCAGTCACTATCAAGAACAAGCATCCACTGCCCCATATTGAGGATCTCTTTGATTTGCTTCGAGGAGCTCGTATATTCTCGAAGATTGATCTTCGTTCGGGTTATTTTCAGCTGAGGATCCGTCCTAGGGATATTCCGAAGACGACATTCACCTGCAAGTACGGGCTATATGAGTATACAGTCATGTCCTTCGGCTTGACTAATGCCCCGGCTTTCTTCATGCATCTGATGAACATGGTCTTCATGGATTATCTGGATGTCTTTGTGGTGATTTTCATTGATGATATTCTGATCTTCTCCAAGACAGAAGAAGAGCATGAGGAGCATCTGAGACTCGTATTGCAGAGATTGAGAGAGCATCAGCTGTATGCCAAGTTCAGCAAGTGCGAGTTCTGGATTGACGAGGTTCCATTCCTCGGTCATGTTATCTCTCAGGGAGGCATTGCTGTTGATCCGAGCAAGGTGAAGGATGTGCTAGAGTGGGAGACACCGCAGACAGTAAAGGAAGTCAGGTCATTCTTGGGCTTAGCAGGATATTATCGGAGGTTCATTGAGAATTTCTCCAAGATCGCGAAGCCTTTGACTTCTTTGCTGGAGAAAAATGTGGCTTTCGTGTGGACTGATGAGCGTCAGATGGCCTTTGATGAGCTGAAGAAAAGGTTGACTACGGCACCAGTCCTGACTCTGCCAGACCAGACGAAGAGGTTCACGGTATATTGTGATGCTTCGAAGGATGGTCTTGGGTGTGTTCTGATGCAGGAGGGCAGAGTGATAGCTTATGCTTCACGACAGTTACGTCGGCATGAGCTGAACTATCCTACTCATGATCTTGAGTTAGCCGCAGTTGTGCATGCTCTAAAAATTTGGAGGCACTACTTGTATGGGCAGCGATGTGATATCTACACTGATCACAAGAGCCTCAAGTACATTTTCACGCAGAATGAGCTGAACATGCGGCAGAGAAGATGGTTAGAGTTGGTCAAGGATTATGACCTAGAGATTCACTATCATCCGGGTAAGGCCAATGTTGTAGCAGATGCTCTGAGCAAAAGAAGTTATGTCAACATGGCCGTGGCTTTCCAGATGCCTCCAGAGTTATGCGAGGAGTTCGAGCAGTTGAGTCTGGGCTTCTTGCATCATACCTCCAGTGCAGCATTTGAGACAGTACCGACTCTAGAGTCAGAGATTAGGCAGCATCAGAAAGAAGATGAGAAGCTGCAGGAGATCCGTGAGTTGCTCAAGAAGGGCAAGGCTCCACACTTCAGAGAGGATGATCAGGGTACCTTGTGGTACAAGAACCGGATCTGTGTACCAGATGTGAAGGATCTCCGAAAGTTGATTCTGAGTGAGGCCCATGATACAGCATACTCTATTCATCCGGGCAGCATGAAGATGTACTATGATCTGAAGGAACGTTTCTGGTGGTATGGGATGAAGCGTTCAGTGGCAGAGTACGTGGCTATTTGTGACACCTGTCAGTGTGTCAAGGCTGAGCATCAGAGGCCAGCAGGTCTGTTACAGCCTTTGAAGATTCCAGAGTGGAAATGGGAGGAAATCACTATGGACTTCATTGTTGGATTGCCTCGTACTCAGAAAGGGTACAACTCCATATGGGTAGTAGTGGATCGTCTGACGAAGGTTGCTCACTTCATTCCAGTGAACACTACTTACTCCGGTGCTAGACTTGCTGAGTTGTACATCTCTCGGATTGTCTGCTTGCATGGTGTGCCCAAGAAGATCATATCTGACAGAGGGTCTCAGTTCACTTCTCGATTCTGGGAGCAGCTCCATGATTCGCTGGATACGAAGCTGCGTTTCAGTACGGCTTATCACCCTCAGACAGATGGGCAGACAGAGAGAACCAACCAAGTGTTGGAGGATATGCTGAGAGCTTGTGCCATTCAGTACGGTACTAGTTGGGATAAGTGCCTGTCATATGCTGAGTTCTCATATAACAACAGCTATCAGGCCAGTCTAAAGAAGTCCCCCTTTGAGGCATTGTATGGCAGAAAGTGCAAGACTCCTCTCTATTGGGATCAGATTGGTGAGAAGCAGCTCTTTGGCCCTGAGACCATAGATGATGCAGAGTAGATGGTTTAGGCTATGCGAGAAAATCTGAGGATTGCACAGAGCAGACAAAAGAGCTATGCAGATGGCAAATGGAGAGACCTGACTTTCAGTGTTGGTGATTATGTATACCTGAAGGTGTCTCCGATGAGAGGGATCCGCAGATTCAATGTCAAGGGGAAGTTAGCACCTCGGTATGTTGGTCCTTTCAAGGTGCTAGAGCGGAAAGGCGAAGTTGCTTATCGCCTGGAGTTACCTCTCAGCATCTCAGGAGTTCATGATGTCTTCCATATATCTCAGCTGAAGAGGTGTCTGCGAGTACCCGAGGAGCAGGCACCACTGGATGGAGTAGATGTGCAGGAAGATCTGACTTATACTGAGCATCTGGTGAAGATTCTGGAGACATCAAAAAGGGTTACCCGGAACAAGCGCATCAAGATGTGCAGAGTTCAGTGGAGTCACCACAGTGAAGCTGAGGCTACTTGGGAGCAAAAAGATGAGCTGATGAAGACATATCCAGATCTCTTTGCTAGCCAGCCCAGCTAAATCTCGGGGACGAGATTTGTTTAAGGGGGTAGGGTCTGTAACACCCTAATTTAAATTTCAGCATTTATTAATAAATTTAATTGGCTTTATTTAAATTTCTAAGGTTTATTGTGTTTAGTATGGCATTTAATTCAATTTTGTTCCTTAAGTAATTAAAATTTTATCATAGGTTTAAATTTTTGTTGTTGCATTCATGCTGGTGCATTTGTTTTAATTGTTTGAGTTTTAGAGTGGAATTCAAATTCAAGTTTGAATTCAAATAGTTTTGAGTTGAGAGGAAAGGAAAAAGAAATAGAAAAGAAGCAAGGACTAGAAAGAGGACTCAGCCCAACCCAACCCCAGCCGGCCCGCGACTCCCTTTTTCCCCGTCGACCCAGCTCGCGGCCCGTTTCAGCCCGCGTCGCCCGCGCGGCACACTCCCGGCCCAACCCCACGCAACGCACTTGACCCAGCTCCGCATGTCTCGTAGCCCATCCCTGCGCGTTCAGCGCTCGCTCGCGCGTCCCCCACCGCCGCACCCCGCTGCCGTGTGGTCCCCGCTTGTCAGCGCCTCTGGCCCACCAGTCAGCCCGGCCCTGCCTCTCTCGCTGTGCCCCCGGGCCCGCCTGTCGGCCCCTTCTCCCTCCTCCCGCAACCGCCGCTCACGCACCGGCCTCCGCCCGCAAATCTCGCCAGACATCCCATCCGGGGCGCGAACGCCGAGATCCCCGGCGCCCCTCCTTTTAAACCGCCCTGCGACCCCCTGCGTCTCCCATCCCGTAGCCGAGATCTAGCGCCACCCCGCGCCGCTCACCCCCGCTATGCCGCGCCTCTGCTCCGCCGTGGCCACGCCGCCCCGCTACCCCGGAGCCCCGGCCAAGCCGCGTAGTAGCTCCGCCGTGTGCCCTGATCAACACAGAGGCCGCCATCCCCGACCCCAGACCTCGCCTGCCCCGGAATCTCACCGGAATGCCGCCACGGTGAGTCTGCTCCTCACCGAAAATTGCGCGCTGCCGGGGCATCTCAGCTGCCTCTGACCCCCCCACCGGTTTCACAGGAGCGCCGCGCATCGACCCGAGGGATCCAGACGCCCAGAGAAACCCCGCCTTGACTTGTCCCAGTGCGCAGCGCCATCCGCCGCCGCTCGTCACCGACCTGTGCTGCTTCTCCGACCGACTCGAGCCCCGGTGAGCACCTCCCTGGCCACGAATCCTTTCTGCGCTAGTTGTAGTCCCTGTCCCGTGCCCAGAGCAGCCTACACGACTCACGCCGGTGAACTCCGGTCGCGCCGAGCCGCCCTTGTCGGCGAGGACCCTTTTTCCCAACCCCGTACCGCCTCCCTGAGTTCTCAGTGGATTACACATGCCGAGCGCTCCCTTTTGCACCAAACCTTAGGCCGAATGACCCTCCGTAGCGCCCGAATCGCCCACGCCGGCGAGCTTCCGAGCAGCGCTGCCGTGGGAGTTTCTGCTCCGGCGAGCAGCGACGCTTCCCCCCCCCCCCCCCCGGGACCCCTTGATCTCAGGCGTCGGATCAAAATCCGATGGCGCACAGGAGCCCCAGCCTAAGTCAATCGTGAAGAAAACGGTCAGCGCCTGCAAGTTTTGCATAAGAGCCCCTCCATTTCTTTGATTTCAACCCGCCATCCTAGCCAGTGTAAAAGTAATTACGTTAGGGTCCAGTTTTTAGCACTTAACACCCTGAGCTTTTTAAATATTGAACCCGCCGTCCAGCACCTGGTCTTTTGCCCGCTAGCCCTTAGATTTAACGGTTAATTACGTTTTAGTCCTCGGTTTTTGCAGAAAACCCCCTGGAACTTAGTTTTTCTCGCAGATAAGCCCCTTGAACTTGTTTTTAGCCTAGATTATGCGTTTTAGCTCCGTTTTAGGCGTTCTTTATGTCCACGCGATCGTTGTAATGCATAGAATAGTTTTAGACTAGTTTAGTGTGCTGTTTTTATGTATTGATGTACTGTTTCTTAGTTTTTGTTAGTGGTTGCTTGTATGCTTATTGTTGTGCCCTGTTTTTGGCCATGTGTTCGTGAGTAGACGCTGAGCTACCGGAGGAGCCCCAGTACCAGTACCCGGAGCAGCCGTCTTCCGAGCACTTTGAGCAGTAGCAGGAGCAGTACGAGGAAGGCAAGTGTAACATGAACAACCTATCACTTTAAATACAATTTCATACTGCATTTTAATACTGTATGCCTATAAGGATTTCCTAGCCACTTTATATCCTTTTTATATACCTTTGGGTTGCATTTTGGTTAGTTGTGCTAGGTGCCGTGCTATAACACAGTCTAGTCCTTTTTAATTAATTTGATTAATGGTTTACTTGAACTTAATTCTGAGAGTGGCCCTCTGTGTGGATGAGTGGCTCACGTCTCGTTAAAAGATGGTTTTTGTAGAAACATGGTTTAGGGGGCCAGCACGGTGCTTAGTGCTTGGTTGGCCACTCTCCATAAGGACCGGTTCATAGAGCGACAACCTGAGACAACAGCGCTACCACAAGGCTAGAATGGGATAGACTTGGCTTACTAATTAGGTCTTTTTGGTTTGGAGTAACTTACATGCGGGGCAAGAGTAGTAAGCTTCAATGGTCCCTGCTCCTCCGGCTGGTCTGTGCTTGGTTTGCGTACCTGTGCTTGTACCCCCGTGAGGTAGGCCCCATCGTCGCTGACCTAACTCTCGCGGTTACGCCTTACCAACGAGATTCTTTGTAACGGCCTCGTAGTGAGTCGCTAGTCATCTCACCTAAGGAAGTGTGATGAACCTCTAGCGTAGCTCACGACTTGTGGGTAAAGATGTGCAACCTCTGCAGAGTGTAATCTAGTATACTAGCCGTGCTCACGGTTATGAGCGGCCCAGATCCTCCTTTTGATTAGTGGGGTTGTCTCCTTCCGACGAGAGAGGTGCCTCTCGGGGTTTCCTTGGTGGTTTCGGTTTGGTTCTCAGTAGTTCTTAATTAAATTTGATTAATTACTATGTAACTGGGTTTATGGTAATTCATCAACTTGTAGTAAATAGCTTTAATAAAATTTTGCCAAGACTTAAAAGCTAATGCAGTCAGTGAGCCAACCTTAGAGCCTCATAGTTTGTGTTATACTTGTTGAGTACAAGTTGTGTACTCACTCTTGCCTCTTCTCTACTTTTTCCTCTTGGCTACTCTACTGCTGCTCAGTTCCTGCCGACGCGAGGGAGTTCGCTCAGCGCTACCAGGACTACGAGGACTTCTAGGCGTTCGTCTCCCAGTCGACGTCCCTGTGGCGCCCTGCTCAGCTTCGGAGAGCTTTTACCGTATTTTGTACTTCGCTTCCGCTGTATCAGACATTTTGTCATTAATGTAATAAATAACATTTGTATTCGCTTTATTATGTCTTTTACATGATATGTGCTGTGATATACTGTTCATTCTGTTGTATATACGTGTGACTTGATCCTGGCACATATATGATTGCTCGGTTTATGTTCTTTTATAAACCGGGTGTTACAGCCTCTTCGAGATTGCGTAGTCGCTGCACCCTGTGCTTCTGTGAGCGGCTGAGCCCATCAGGACACCATCGTGGACGATGATACTTATCTTCCTCTTCTGGTTCAAGATCATCCCTAGATGGCCGCCTAACATGGTCGTTGTGACGTGTTCTGGGCCCCAAGCGTTGGAACACCGATGTCTCGCCCGGCTGGCGTCCCCGAGGCCTGCACTCCAAGCAATCATCTATGGTAGGCAATCGGCTCATGCCGGAATTCCAACAGTACCTGAAGAACGGGCAATGCCAGTGGTCGCGTATAGCCTGGCGCCTCCCCAGCATCCTCCCTGTGCGGTGGTCATACTCCTCCTCTTCCGATTCAAACTGGCGGCGCAACTTGTACTTATATTGGTACTTTTCCAGAAGCCGATTGGAAGCTGGGAGCTGATTGCGGATGTGACGCACTTGTTCTTCAGTAACATGTTGCTGCTCCGGCTCGTCTTCATCCTGGGGCCGTTTGCCAGAAGCGGCCTCTCTCCTCTGCTCGTCACGGCGGCGCATGGGCCCTGCCATGTTAATCTGGAATGCTAAGTTCTGGCCCTTGGGTCTGAATTCTGACAGCTCCACCACGTTAGCTTGTGGAAACAGTTGACTGTCCACCTTCATCGTGTGTTGGGCTAGAATTAATCGGCCTTGCTCGATAGCCGATTGGATCTGTCGACGTAGCTCCTTGCAGTCATTTGTGGCATGGGTGAACGAGTTGTGCCACTTGCAGTACAGCCTCCCCTGCAGCTCTTGCGTCGTTGGCAGCTTGTGATTCTCTGGGAGCTTCAACTGCTTCTCCTTGAGCAGTAAGTCGAATATCTGCTCTGCCTTGGCCACGTCAAAGTCAAAGCCCTTCACAAGCCCCTTCTGTTTGACCCACTTGCACGGGACGAGGTTTGCCCCCCGGGTCCACTCTGCCACAGCCGCTTCTTGTTCCTCGCCAGAATCATCAGAATCTTCTGCTTGGGCCATGTTTACATGGTGCTTGAATTTCTCCTGGTACAGATTAGGGTGGTAGTGTTCTTACGCCGTGAGCTTCTGCACCATGTGTGCCAGAGAAGTAAATTCCAACTGAAAAGCCAGATCCTTGATCGGCTTAGCGAGTCCCAGAACTGCCAAATCGACTGCCTCCTTCTCTGTGATGCGCGATGAGTAGCATCGATTCTTAACTTCTCTGAAGCGCTGGACGTATTCAGACACACTTTCCCCTTGCTTCTGCTTGACTTGGGCGAGGTCAGCAATCCCGGCTTCAGCAGCCTCCGAATGATACTGGGTGTGGAACTGGTCTTCTAGCTGCCTCCAAGTACGGATCGAATCTGGGGGCAGTGATGTATACCATCCAAAAGCTGAACCCGTGAGAGACTGGGAGAAGAAATGGACCCTTAGAGGATCTGACACTGAGATCATCCCAAGCTGCGTTAGGTATCGGCTCACATGCTCGATAGAGCTGGCCCCTTCTGACCTGCTGAACTTGGTGAACTCCGGGAGCCGATACTTGGGCGGCAACGGGATTAAGTCATAATCACTTGGATACGGCTTAGAATAGCCGATCGCCTTTCTCTTGGGCAGGATGCCGAACTGGTCCCTTAATATTGCACTGATCTAATCCACACTAAGAACTCATGGGGCCGAGGGCTCAGCACTCGGCCCGGTAGCGTACTTCCCTAGCCATGCCTGCTTCTCTGCATCTGTCTCTGAAGCTCATGTACCCACCAGATGTCCCGCGCGCATTGAACTGATGCTATCAGGTATGTACACACACGTGTAGCTGTGCGGGATCTCCTTAGGCGGCTCGTTCAGGAACTGGCCTTCTCCAGGGTCACCGCCGATCTTGTAGACGACGTAGATCGGCAAACCCTGCGGTCCTGGATTTGCGAGCGAGTACGATATTGGCGGCCTGGACTGAAGTGAGGCCTCTCCCCTGTGACTCCCCAGGATTGGTCCTGGTGTGGAGTACTGGTTCTTGATCACCTCCTGGACAACACGATGTGCCACACGCTCGAGCTCATTCACCAGGCTTTCTGAGTGCCGATGAAGCGTGTGAGCCACCATGTAGTTCATCTCCTGGCGTAGGGCTCTGGTGCACTCTTCTGATGGTACGGATAGGTCAACGTTGTCGAGAGCACCTTCAGGTGAGAACCCCTTCCACCTGATGCCATGGTGCGGGTCCTCTCGAAAGAGCCGATGAGATCGGCTTCGAACTGAGCTTTGACTTCATCGTATTTCTGCTTGTGTTCTGGAGTCAGCTCTTCATATGTGACAGGTTTAGTGACCGGTAGGACCGGTGCTTGGTCCTGAAGTCCTGTCATGTCTGCGGCGGGCGTTGTTGATGATGAAGGTCCCACTGGGCGTGCCAGAATGTGTTGTCGGTCAAAACCCACCGGCGAGTAGCGACAGGCAACACGAAGAGCCGGGAGGTCACCGGGGCGCTGGCAGGCACTGCTCCCTCGTCAACTGAAAGTGATCTAGGCCCCTAAGTGGGTTTTGGTGGTTAATGACAAAACACATGTGCATTTAATCATGTAATTGAGCATGTGTGCAGGTGGTGAACATGTATCCGGGCTAGTCTGTGTCTGACATTTTTGTTAAGTGT
Organism: Panicum virgatum; assembly: GCF_016808335.1. Lineage (NCBI taxonomy): Eukaryota > Viridiplantae > Streptophyta > Magnoliopsida > Poales > Poaceae > Panicum > Panicum virgatum. Next base: position 11,631,182 of record NC_053149.1, read on the forward strand.
TTTAAATTGTAGATTGCCTATTCACCCCCCCTCTAGGCATCTTAAGATCCTTTCATCAACGACCCGCAATTCCAGCACACGCCGTGGCTTTGGAAGACGCAGGGCGTGCCACCTGACCTATACCAGATCAGAAAGGTGCGAACGTGCTTGCAACGATTTGCCTGCATACACAAACACGTGCAAACATAAGTCCGAGCCATGGTCGGCTCCCCGGGACGACTCTTGCATCGGCTTTAAAGAGCTGATCGAGTCCCGGTGTCAGATTGGATCTACTTGTATCCGGATATTGATAACTAAAGCAAATAACTATAAAGCTACTTCAATTAAATCTAGAAAAATCTAATCTACGACGGTAAAAGCTTCACTGCTAGATCGGAACATCCTACACATAATTGGGCCTAATGAGCATAATGGATAACTAAACCTTAACCAGAATAGATGCCTAAAAACAAGCTAAAGCCGGTTCCCGGATCAATTCCCTGTTAAGACTAAGGCAAAGCATCTAATACCCGTTTGCAAGGCCTAACCTAGCATATATTACCCCAATTCTTAAGTATAAGAACAAACCGTAACAGATTAGATCTACTAGATGAAAAAGAAGCAGGGTGTTGTCTCCGTGCAACTAATTCTATGCAACAAGAATTAGCATAAGATTGAAACGTGACTTGCACAGAGATAACATGGTATTCGTAGATGATAAGCAACAAAAGCATGATAAATCTACTAAAAGCCATGCTACGAACATCAGGATAACTAGCATTACTCGCCATCAAAAACGCTTCTGTACGAGTAATACCAAGGTAAAAGCAAGAACAACGCTGCCCTAATCGCAACAAGCGATCAGGGCAGCATGGCGCTTACTTGGATGAAACCCCAGGATTAGGGGTGGCGGTGCGCCGAGAGTTGTTGATTGTAAACGTGATGACGTTCCCCTTTACAAATGTCATAGGGTACATATTTATAGTCCGGAAACTTCTTGCCGTGCAAGGCAACCTCTAAACTCTTTCCTAAACAAAGACTAGAGATAGATTATAACTCAATAAAGACTCGAAGATTAGATAACATGATCTGGACTCTTCCCTCCACCGGTCCAGATCTTCATGAAGCTTCCAAATATCAGTCGAAACATGCCGTATAATTGTGGCAGATTCTGGTCGTCCTATTGTTTTGGCATTTCCCATCAACTCGGAGCGAATCTAGATGTGATTCTAGTTGTATTGGAAAGCTTATCTCCTTAGCTTTCCATGCATATCTAGAATGTCCAAAACGGAGTCCATATGTGGCCTGGGCGTCCATTTTTGTGCGGCCTCTTCCTGCAGTCCGAACCAGCCTCGCGAATAGACTAGGCTTCAACATGGATTAGGCCCGTGACCCCATCTCAGCTTGACCCTTGAGTGCCCAATTATCATTGTATTTGGCCATACTTATGATATAAGCCTGGCTAAGTGGACTCCTTTACCGTGGGCTTCTTCTGACATTTGGCCTACCAATCCTGGTCAAATTCTGGCGATAACATTCATAGGTTCCTAGGATCATGCATCTAGGGTTTCAATTCAAATCCTAAGAACTGTAAATGCACAAGTAAGTAGTATATAAAGTGCATAATTTGAAATACTGGGTTTATGTCCGAGGCTTGCCTTCGCGGTAGTCACTAGCTAACTCAGCCTTGGGCTCTTCCGGACTTTGGTCCGGGTCTTCAGTCAGTATAGTGGGGTTCACCTGAGCTTCTTGAACTTCAAATAGGAAGTACAGAGAGCAATCGATCCTGTAAATTTCATACCATTTCATGCAGCCAATTATTCGGAATAAAACATTTACTCAGACAGCACCTAGAACAAGATTAAATTCTACAGAACAAACTACAATACTTATGAAGCTCAAAATTTCTCAGAACAGGCCTCATATTCTTATGAACGTTCTATAAATTTTTCAGAATTTATCTAGGCATAAAACAGAAGTAATAATTTTGACAAAATGAAACCACATATGGTAAAACTAATTAGTACAGAAAGTTCTATAATGTTTCTGGATCCTAAATTTTTTAGACATGAACATATGACCAAAATAGAGTTCCACAAATATTCTCAGATTTTTCTAAGCAATGAAACTATTTAATATAATTAAAGCATACTTAACAAGCATTAAATCAAATATATAGCTAAACAGATCTAAAATTTCTCAAACTTGCGCAACAGCAAGGTTTTAGTGACATGCATGCATGGAAAAAGTTTCAAACACAGAACTTTAATATTTCTACCAGCATAAATACATTAGCAAAACTAGTAGATCTAGGAATCTTGAAACTTTGACCTAGTTAAAGATGCCAAAAAGGGTTCAAATTTTTACCAGGTACTAGTAACACTGCAAAACACATTCTAGCCAAAACCACATGAAGTTACTGAGTACAACTCCTAAAACAATTAAAGAATATTTATTCTATTCTTTTTCTTGGATTAACATGCAGACCAAAACTGAAGATGTGTATGTAACAAAACTTGTAGGTCTTGTAACAAGGATTCCAAAACATTTGGATTTGTATTTTTCTAATTTTTCTACGAATTTCTAGGCATTTTCAAAGTTCACTGATTTGAATTCTAGAGTTCATGTCGTTTTTACACTTGGACCCCTGGAATCAAGTTTCTAAATTACGAATAGGTGGGGGAAACGATGAGGACCCCTGGATTCCGGTGAAGATTGGCACCGACGGTGAGGGAAAGGTGGGGGAAACAATGAGGAGCTCGAGCTGCACCTTTTGGTGGCTCTGGCTCGGTGGGAGATGGTCGGGACGGGACTCGTCGACGGCGAGCAGCGGCGGTCGGCGTAGGGGATCGGCGGCGAGGATGCTCTGGCGGTCGAGGGTGGAAAAGGAGTGGCCGAGGAGCGGCCGAGGAGCGGCGGTTTGTGTCTGACATTTTTGTTAAGTGTTTTAAATTGCAGATTGCCTATTCACCCCCCCCCCCTCTAGGCATCTTAAGATCCTTTCAATTGGTATCAGAGCTTGGCTCTCCATTCTAAGGGCTTAACCGTCCGGAGAGGTCAAGATGTCGGATGATGAAAAGAATCAAGAGATTCCGGTTAATGAAGGTGAAAAAGGTGATCCTAGTGATAAAAGAGGCAAAGACAAGAATGTAGAGCCATCCAACAACAACAAGAAGGAAAAGAATAAGAATGGTGGAGTAGAAAGTGAAGAAGAGACATCCGATGATGAGATGTCTTATAAGGAGTGGAAGGCATGGAGGAAAAAGAAGAAGGAGCAAAGGAAGAAAAAGACTAGCTCCCGAGTTATCATTGACTCTAGTGATGACTCCGACACCGATTCCAAGAGAAGAGCCTCACGCTCTTCAAACAAGGGCAGCTCATCAAAATCAAAAGGCAAAGGTGATTATCGAAGAGTTGCTCATGATTACACTTTTTCTATACCTAGTGAGCACAATGCATCAATTCATATGGGCAAGCCACCTTTCTTTGATGGTACCGGATATAATCAAAGGAAGACTAAGATGTTCGGTTACATGAATGCAATCCACAAGGATCTTTGGAAAGTTGTGGAAGTTGGGTGTGAAATTCCGGATGAAGATGAAACTCCAACACCGATTCAAGCATATGTACTACAAAGGAATTTCCAAGCATTGAACATCCTACACACATCCGTGAGTCCTGAAGAGTTTGACAAGATAGAGGATGCACCAACCGCCAAAGATGCTTGGGACACTCTTCTAGTAAACCATCAAGGGTCAAGGAAAGTACGTGAATCAAGAATCAAAACTTTGGAAGATGAATTGAGCTTATTCTCCATGAAGAAGGATGAAGGTGTGAAAGAAATGTATAACCGCATGAAGAAGATCACAAACCAAATCAAATCTATTGGTGGTGACAAGTGGGGTGACCGTGAGATTGTGGACAAGCTTTTGACCGTGTATATGGCTAGGGATGTTACTCTACCTAGCTTGATTAGAGCCGAAAGGGGATTCAAACACTTCACCGTCGAGAATGTTCTTGGAAGAATTGAAGCTCACCATGATCAATTGAAGAGAGTCAAGATCAACCAAGACCTAGCCGAGCTTCAAGAACAAGCGGCCAAGAATAGTGGGTTGGCACTTCAAGCTAAGTCAAAAGGCAAAGAAAAGGCAAACCAATCCTCAAAAAATGAAGGCACTAGTAGTGATGATGATGATGAGCTTAATGATGAGCAAATGGCTTTCTTTATCAAGAACTTCACAAGAGTATTGAAGAGAGGCAACTTTAGAAACTTTGGAAGGAACAAGAAGTATGAGCAAAGAAGAAGATCTAATAGGCCGTGTTTTGGGTGTAACAAAGTTGGGCATTTCATTGCCGATTGTCCGGAAGAGAAGAAGAAGAACAAAGACACCAAAGAAAGCACATCCAAGAGAGATAGATCAAGATACAAGAAGCAAGCCGGAGAAGCTCATCTTGGTCAAGAATGCGATTCACAACAAGAAAGTGAGTCCGAGAAAGAAGATGTTGCACCCATGGCTTTCAAGGCATCATCTCCACATCCTCCAAGCTTGTTTGAAGATCTCACCGACGATGAGGATGAAGCTCCTATCATGTGCCTCATGGCTAAAAACTCCAAGGTAACATCTCCAAACTCATCGGACGATGAATTGGATAATGAAGTAGAAGTTGCTAAACTAGTCAAGAAATATGGTAAAGGGGCCGCAACTAGAATGATGAAATTAGTTATGAAACTAGATGAAGAGGATGAGACTCTTGAAACACAAGAAGAATTGCTTAGACTTGAGAGAGAAAAATTCAAGGCTCTTGAAAAGGATCTCGCCTATGAAAGGGAGGAAAACAAGATGCTTGTGAACTCAATCAAAGTCAAGGACGGCACTCTTCTTGAGTTGAAAGAGTCACTCTCTAGTGAAAAAGAAAAAGTGGATGATTTGACTAGAAAATTTTCTTTTGTCAATGACACTAACACTTTCCTAAGGAAGGATAATGAGAAACTTCAAGAGAGCATGACAAGCTTACAAGCTAATCACACGGCACTTGAAGTTCAATTTAATACTCTTTGGGAAAGTACTTCTAGGACTAAAGAGACATCTAATTCATCTAGTCCTTCTACAAGTAATGGATGTGCACGGTGCTTTAATATTGATATTCAAACTTGTGCTACTAACCATGTTGAGATGAATGCAATGAAGAAAGAAATCTCTAGACTCACTCACTTGTTGCAAGAAGAGGCTCCATCACATACTCAAGTCCCAAAGAAAATTCCCTTTACAAGGGTAGGTGAATTTGAGAAACACACCAAGGGATTTGGGTCAAGATACATGAGCAAGTTTGGGTTTGAAGTGGGTAAGGGACTTGGTAGGAATGGGCAAGGTACCCCACATGTCATTCCATTTACCAAGAACAAGAACAAGACCGCCTTGGGTGCTCAAGGAGGTCTAGTGATCATGACCACTCCCATTCACAAGACAAATGATGTAATTCAAGAAAGTGGTCATGTCAACTTCATCAAGAGAGGCACAACATGTGATGAGGGTGCTAAGATTGTTGCATCCTCATTCAAAGAAGATAAGTTCAAGGCCTATAACCCAACTAAGATCAAGGCACAAGAATCATCTCATGTATCCTTCTATGCCGATTATGTATTGACAAGGAACCACCGTGGTAAAGTGGTTGCCAAATTTGTAGGACACCGTACATGGAACACAAAAGTGAAAAACCATGTATGGGTGCCCAAAGTTCTTGTGACTAACATTAAAGGACCCAAGTATTGTTGGGTACCTAAAAGAAAAGAGTAACTTTGTTTTGTAGGGATACTCCTCCGGTGGATCAACTTGGGTGATTGATAGTGGTTGCACAAATCATATGACCGGAGAAAGGAGTATGTTTGAAACAATAACCGCATCAAGTGGAGATCATTTCATTACTTTTGCGGGAAATCAAAAGGGAAGAGTGCTTGGTACCGGTAACATTAATCTAAACTCAAAGTTCACTCTCTCAAAAGTTCTTTTAGTTGAGTCACTTGGTTACAATTTGTTGTCCATCTCACAACTTTGTGATTCGGGCTTCAATTGTTTGTTCACTAACGAGGGTGTAACCGTCATTAGAAGAAGCGATGACTCCGTTGCTTTCAAGGGGGTGCTCAAGGGAAAGCTCTATCTTGTGGATTTTTCTCAAGAGAGGGCTCAACTTGATGCTTGCTTGATAGCAAAGTCTAGCTTGGGTTGGTTATGGCATCGCCGACTAGCTCATGTTGGGATGAGAAATCTCAACAAACTTCTAAAGGGGGATCACATCCTAGGACTAACAAATGTTTCTTTTGAGAAAGATCGTGTATGTAGTGCATGCCAAGCCGGGAAGCAAGTTGGTGTTCCACATCCATCAAAGAGCATCGTCACCACCGTCAAGCCATTTGAACTTCTACAAATGGATCTCTTTGGCCCGGTGGCGTACATTAGCATTGGTGGTAACAAATATGGTCTTGTTATTGTTGATGATTATTCTCGTTTCACTTGGGTATTCTTTTTGCATGACAAAAGTGTAGTGCAAGAGACTTTCAAGAAGTTTGCAAAAAGAGCTCAAAATGAATTTGAGACTAAGATCAAGAAAGTGAGAAGTGACAACGGCACCGAATTCAAGAACACTAATGTAGAATAGTTTCTAGATGAAGAGGGCATTGGTCATGAATTTTCGGTTCCATACACTCCTCAACAAAATGGAATTGTTGAGAGGAAAAATAGAACTCTCATCGAGGCCGCAAGAACAATGCTTGATGAGTACAAGATCTCGGATCAATTTTGGGCGGAAGCAATCAACACGGCATGTCATGCAATCAACCGCCTATATCTTCACAAGATCTTGAACAAGACGGCATACGAGCTTCTACTTGGTAAAAAGCCTAATGTGTCTTACTTTAGAGTTTTTGGAAGTAAGTGCTTCATTCTTAACAAGAAGCCCAAGAACTCTAAGTTTGCACCTAAAGTTGATGAAGGTTTTCTTCTTGGTTATGCCTCAAATGCTCATGGCTATCGTGTTTTCAACAAAACCTCCGGTTGTGTTGGAATAGCGTGTGACGTGACATTTGTTGAATCTAATGGCTCTCAAGGGGAGCAAGTTGATAATGTTGTAGGAATGGAAGAATCATCAAGTCAAGCTATCAAGAAGTTGGCGATTGGTGAAATAAAACCTCAAGAACAAGTGGACAATGACGATGATGATGTGTTGAAGTTTCAAGGGCCATCTACCTCTACGTCCGCTGCAAAACCCGGAAACTCCGGATATGAAGCCGGAGACTCCGGACATCTTGACCGGAGTATCCGGACTCCAGACCGGAGTATCCGGGATACTCAAGCTGAGGCATCAATCCAACATCAAGATCAGTCTCAAGATGGTAGAGATGCTGAACCAATCCAACATCAATCCTCCATTTCACATACAAGAGTTCATCACATAATTCAAAAGGATCATCCCGTGGATAATATCCTTGGAAGTATAAGTAAAGGGGTAACCACTCGATCTCGTTTGGCTACTTTTTGTGAACATTACTCGTTTGTTTCTTCCTTGGAACCTCTTAAGGTGGAAGAAGCATTGGATGATCCGGATTGGGTGATGGATACGCAAGAGGAATTGAACAACTTCACTCGGAATGAAGTCTGGTCCTTAGTAGAAAGACCCAAGCAAAATATCATTGGAACCAAATGGGTCTTTCGAAACAAACAAGATGAACATGGCGTGGTAACAAGGAACAAAGCAAGGTTGGTTGCTCAAGGCTACACACAAATCGAAGGTTTGGATTTTGGTGAGACGTATGCACCCGTAGCTAGGCTTGAGTCAATTCGTATTTTGCTTGCCTATGCTACTCACCATGATTTCAAGCTATATCAAATGGACGTGAAGAGTGCTTTCCTTAATGGACCAATCTCCGAATTGGTATATGTTGAGCAACCACCGGGCTTTGAAGATCCAAAATTCCCAAATCACGTCTACTTGCTCCATAAGGCGCTTTATGGGCTCAAGCAAGCCCCTAAAGCATGGTATGAATGCCTTAAGGACTTTCTCTTAAGGAAAGGCTTTGAAATAGGCAAAGCCGATCCTACTCTCTTCACTCGCAAAGTTGATAAAGATATCTTTGTGTGCCAAATATATGTCGATGACATTATATTTGGCTCTACTAACAAAACTTGGTGCGATGATTTTAGTAGGATTATGACAAAGAGATTTGAGATGTCTATGATGGGTGAGTTGACCTTCTTCCTCGGATTTCATATCAAGCAACTCAAGGATGGCACTTTCATTAGTCAAACCAAGTACACCAATGATATGCTCAAGAAGTTTGACATGGAAAATGCCAAGCCCATCAAAACTCCCATGCCAACCAATGGGCATCTTGATCTCAATGAAGATGGCAAGGCCGTGGATCAAAAGGTATATCGCTCCATGATTGGATCCCTTCTTTACCTTTGTGCATCTAGGCCCGATATTATGCTTAGTGTGTGCATGTGTGCAAGATTTCAAGCTAATCCGAAAGAATGTCATTTGATGGCGGTTAAGAGAATCCTAAGATATTTAGTTTTCACTCCTAACCTTGGTTTATGGTATCCCAAGGGCTCATCTTTCGATTTACTTGGCTATTCCGATTCGGATTATGCCGGTTGCAAAGTGGATCGAAAGAGCACTACGGGGACTTGTCAATTCCTTGGCCGATCCTTAGTAGCTTGGAGCTCTAAGAAGCAAAATTCGGTTGCTTTATCCATGGCGGAGGCCGAATATGTCGCCGCCGGTGCGTGTTGTGCACAACTTTTGTGGATGAGACAAACGTTGAGTGACTTTGGTTGTCATTTTGATGCAATTCCTCTATTTTGTGATAATGAGAGTGCAATCAAGTTAGCAAACAACCCCGTACAACACTCCCGAACAAAGCACATAGATATTCGTCATCATTTCTTAAGGGATCATGAGGCTAAGGGAGATATTGCTTTACAACATGTAAGCACCGACGGGCAACTTGCCGATATCTTTACTAAGCCTCTAGATGAGTCAAGGTTTTATGCTTCGAGAAGTGAACTAAACATCTTGGATTCTCGTAACCTAGCATGAATTACTGCATACACTTGAGTGATCATAGATTAAGTGGTTATCAAAATGAAAAGATCTTAAAAACTTTTAAAAATTGGGTGTTTTTGTAAAAAGCTTGGTTCTTCACTTTACTCACTTGAGATCATTGTTATCCTTGATTGATTGTTGGCTGATCTCGAGTTGAGTAATTTCTCTCACACCATTAGATCTACAAAATCTCTCTTTACCAAATCCATCTAGATCAAGTTCTTTTGAACTTCTTTCTGCTCAGTCTCAGGGGGAGCCGGAGTCTCCGGCCCAGGGCCGGGAAACTCCGGACTATCCGGATACTCCGGCCCTGAGGCCGGATACTCCGGATATCTGGAATTTACTATATATACCGCGGGGAGGGTCGGGGTAAATGGTTCATTCACTCTTTTTTACCACAGCCGCCGCCCCCTCTTCTCTCTACTCTCCCACTCACGCCCTAGGGGCGATTTCTACCTTCCGGCCATCACGAACTCGTCAATCTTTGAAGGAAGGCTCTCCTCCTCTCCGAAAACTCCGGGGAGTCATTGGATTTGAAGTTCCCGCGCTCTCAACGGTCTCAAAGGTACTTTTGAACTTCGGATCGCCCGATCTCCCAATGTCGTAGGTTTCTTTGAAAAAAATCTTTAGGGCATCTCTTCCTAGCATGTGTAGGAACCTTTGGCTCAAGTTTCATTCAAATCCCATGGTCAAATCCTTAGATTTTTGAAACCTAGGGTTGCAGTTGCCAGAATCCGGAAACTCCGGATATATACCCGGATACTCCGGACCCTCTCGGCCGGAGTCTCCGGACTTGATCACTACCAGCACATCCTTTTCTTCCCAATTCTATCCAGCTTGGTCATGATCTTTGTTATCTACTTAGGCATGGTGAGGCCACGCGCTGGTGAGTCCTTGGAGGACGCAGAGCAACGAAGACAAAAGAGGCGTCATGATCCTCACTCTCAAAGGGAAGATGCTCCTCGAAATCCTCCAAGGGAGTTGCGTCCACGTCATCGTGCCGGGAAGGAACCCACTGGGAGCAGTTCTAAGGAGCCAAGGAAAGCTCCTTACATTTTGCAAAGCCGAGCCGCGGCTCCTCCATCCCGTCCGACTCCAACAAGCAAGGGTATTGCTTATGACATATGTCCTAAGACCCCTCCTCGCTTGGTAGTTGAGTACCCTCCCGGGCAGCGCACTTATCCTAACATTCCAAGGCTTCATCATCCTAGGATAGTGCCTGGCTTCACAGTAGAGATGGAAAGAAACTATTACAAGCAAGATGTGGCACTTAGGGAGGCATGCAAAGAAAAAGTTTACAGATATGACAAGAGTGAAGGTCTTGAGCGGCGCTTTTGGTGCAAGCTTCATGAAGACTTCTATTCTTCAGTTGTGATGCATAAGTCTCGTGCTCCCATTGTTCATTGCAAGTACATGGATTGGAAATATTATGAGAATATGAAGGATCCATTCTTTAATGAGGCTATGGAAAAGTGCAAGGAGATGGGTCTCTATGATATTATGGGTTTTCGCTATGATTGGAATGAGGAGATCCTTGCTCAATTTCATTCTTCTTTATATTATGATGAAAATGAGATTGCATTTTATTGGACCACCGAAGGAGCAAAATATGGAGTGGATTATATGACCTTCTCTAGGTTACTTAGACTTGGCACTAAGGATGAGAAGAGAGATCCCATTCATGTTGAGGAACAACTCAAGACATATCAAGTACCCACCTTGTTCTACAATCATAATTGTGCTCAAGAAGGAAAGGCAAACCATCTCTTGCCAGTTTACTATGCCATGAATCAATTCTTTAGAGCAACCATTGATGCAAAGGATGGTGATCCCGTGGCACTTAGATACTATGCAGTGAATCTTCTAGCCCGGACTTTGCCAAGTGGTAGACCGTTTTGCATTATGGACTTCATTTGGAATGAGCTAAGAAGGACTATGATTGAGGCCAAGAAGTCCCTCCTGCTGCACCTTACATCATGTATATGATAGAGAGGGTGACCAAGGTCACATTTCCAAAGACAGTTAAGCATGAGCCTCTTCACTTGCGTGCCCGCTCAGGTCATGCACCACCTCCTCCTCCAGCTCATGCCGGTGCAACAAGGAACCCAAGACATGATCCTGCTCCATCTTCTGTGGGTGCCTCTTCATCGTCTCGTCACCGTCATCATGACTCCTTTGTGAAGAGGGCCCTCCGCGGCTTATTTGGGATGTGTAGGAATATTGCAAATGATGTGCATGAGAACACAAGGTCCATCAATGAGATTCGGGGTCATTTGGGACTTCCTTTGGATCCTCATCGCGAGCTCCCGGACTTTGATGATCCTTTTGCTGAGTGGGATGCCGCCGATGAGGCTTCTATTGCCGCTACTCATGCTCCACTTCCACGTGCTTGTCGTCAGCCCCATTCTCCTCATCGACATACTTCTTCTTCCTCCCGCCGTGCTCCTCCAAGTGGCCAAGAGATCTTTGATGAGGAAGAGGAGACCGAAGAAGATGAGCCCTTAGGCTATCGTGAGCACCCCGACTCCGATGAAGATGAGGATACCTCCGAGGATGCCGCCCAAGATGAAGATGATGAGTAGATGGACTTCATGCTTCTTTTCATTCCCTTTTTGGCACTTGATGACAAAGGGGGAGTGAAAATGTCATTTATGTACTCATTTGGGCATGTGTCGCCTTTGTATCGAACTTATGTCGTTTCCATTCCGTTTTAAACTCTCTTGATCGTTTGTAAGGACTATGTGGTGTGAGAACCCTTGTAATGTGTGCTACTCTGTGCTTAGCTGTCGAACTTGAGTTATTTCTAAGAAATTTCTGCTAGTGTGTGACATATTTGAGCTGTGGATTATCTGTTTTCTGTCTTTCTGTGTTCTGGCTCAGAAGGGCCGGATACTCCGGGCTACAGGCCGGATTCTCCGAACTCCTTATCCGGAATCTCCGGACCTATACCCGGAGTCTCCGGGTCCAGCTGATAGATACACATTTTATTGAGTGGATAACTTGTCATATGCATCACACATATTCTTGGCACTCACCTGTTCACCCCACTGTCAAACTTATAAGAGCTTGTGTGTTTCTCTCAATATATATGCCAATTGTTGACATGTCAAGTCAAAATTGAAATTCAAAGTTCATGGCATACTTTTAGGGGGAGCTCTTATATGCTAGATGTTTATCGCTTTATGATTATCAAATGAGTTACATGTGGGTTGTCATCAATCACCAAAAAGGGGGAGATTGAAAGTGATCTAGGCCCCTAAGTGGGTTTTGGTGGTTAATGACAAAACACATGTGCATTTAATCGTGTAATTGAGCATGTGTGCAGGTGGTGAACATGTATAGGTGAATCAAGTGACGATATACGACCCTCAAAAAGGAAATGAAAAAGCGGAGTTCAAGTTTACTCAAGAAATTAGATTTTGAATTTGAAATTTGAGTATAGGAACGCCGTACTATCAAGAGGGACTTGGTTCAAGGGTTTCGATTTAGATCTTGTGCTCAAGAGAACCTATACAAACGATTGTGAGCCACAAAACAACTCAAAAGAGCCATAAACCGAAGTTTCTCCCTGCCTTACCCGGATACTCCGGGTATAGGGCCGGATACTCCGGACCCCATTGCCCGGAGTGTCCGGGTGCTGTTTCCGGGCTGAAAAGTCAGGGTTGCCCGGAGTCTCCGGGCATATACCCGGAGTCTCTGGGTACCCTTTCGCCCAACGGCTATTTTTGGGCTGAAGACTATAAATACCCCCTCCATACCCCTTCAGTCCTCTCTCTTGCCACTTTGACGAACAGAACTCAAACCTAAGCCAAAAATAGCTCTCTCACTCTCCCTTCTCCATTCTTGAGTGATTCCCTTGAGGGATTTGAGTGAGAAGCAAGCAAGAGCAAGGATTAGTGCTAGTGATCCTCATTTCCATCTTTTAAGCACTTGGTTTTGGTCAAGCTCGCAGATTCAAGTTTGTTACTCTTGGAGCCTTGTGCTCCTAGACGGCTAGGCGTGCTTGTGATTGCTCAACCAAGATTGTGAGCTGCACAAGAAGTTTGTAATATCCATTCCTCGCCGAGGAATCCATAGTAAGTAACCTTGGGCTTGAGAGGTGATCTCGCCCTTGGAAGAGGAGCATAGGGGTTCTTGAGCATCGTCTCTCGAATCCTTCCTCAACGGAGACGTAGCACCTTTGGGTGTGAACTTCGAGAAACAAATCCTTGTCTCCTTTGTGTTAGTTTACTTGGTTTCATTGTCATTTACTTGTGAGACTTCATTTCTAGGGTTTGAGCTCGATCTACTCACTCACGAGTTTCTAGTGAACTTTGTTTGTTGGATATCAACCTTAAGGAACCCCTGGTACTCAGTCTCTAGCTCGATCTACTTTTCTTTCAGAGTTACTTGCAGTTTCATTTCAGGTCGTTCAAACCCGGAGACTCCGGATATAGCTCCGGATACTCCGGACCACCAAACCCAGAGTATCCGGGAATATACCCAGAGTATCCGGGCTAGTCTGTGTTTGCCATTTTTGTTAAGTGTTTTAAATTGCAGATTGCCTATTCACCCCCCCCTCAAGGCATCTTAAGATCCTTTCATCAACGGCCCGCAATTCCAGCACACGCCGCGGCTTTGGAAGACGCAGGGCGTGCCACCTGACCTATACTAGATCAGGAAGGTGCGAACGTGCTTGCGACGATTTGCCTGCATACACAAACACGTGCAAACATAAGTCCGAGCCGTGGTCGACTCCCCGGGACGACTCTTGCATCGGCTTTAAAGAGCCGATCAAGTCCCAGTGTCAGATTGGATCTACTTGTATCCGGATATTGATAAATAAAGCAAATAACTGTAAAGCTACTTCAATTAAATCTAGACAAATCTAATCTACGACGGTAAAAGCTTCACTGCTAGATCGGAACATCCTACACATAATTGGGCCTAATGAGCATAATGGATAACTAAACCTTAACCAGAATAGAGGCCGAAAAACAAGCTAAAGCCGATTCCCGGATCAATTCCCTGTTAAGACTAAGGCAAAGCATCTAATACGTCACCGGATCATCCAACCCGTTTGCAAGGCCTAACCTAGCAGATATTACCCCAATTCTTAAGTATAAGAACAAACCGTAACAGATTAGATCTACTAGATGAAAAAGAAGCAGGGTGTTGTCTCCGTGCAACTAATTCTATGCAACAAGAATTAGCATAAGATTGAAACGTGACTTGCACAGAGATAACATGGTATTCGTAGATGATAAGCAACAAAAGCATGATAAATCTACTAAAAGCCATGCTACGAACATCAGGATAACTAGCATTACTCGCCATCAAAAACGCTTCTGTACGAGTAATACCAAGGTAAAAGCAAGAACAACGCTGCCCTAATCGCAACAAGCGATCAGGGCAGCATGGCGCTTATTTGGATGAAACCCCAGGATTAGGGGTGGCGGTGCGCCGAGAGTTGTTGATTGTAAACGTGATGACGTTCCCCTTTACAAATGTCATAGGGTACATATTTATAGTCCGGAAACTTCTTGCCGTGCAAGGCAACCTCTAAACTCTTTCCTAAACAAAGACTAGAGATAGATTATAACTCAATAAAGACTCGAAGATTAGATAACATGATCTGGACTCTTCCCTCCACCGGTCCAGATCTTCATGAAGCTTCCAAATATCAGTCGAAACATGCCGTATAATTGTGGCAGATTCTGGTCGTCCTATTGTTTTGGCATTTCCCATCAACTCGGAGCGAATCTAGATGTGATTCTAGTTGTATTGGAAAACTTATCTCCTTAGCTTTCCATGCATATCTAGAATGTCCAAAACGGAGTCCATATGTGGCCTGGGCGTCCATTTTTGTGCGGCCTCTTCCTGCAGTCCGAACCAGCCTCGCGAATAGACTGGGCTTCAACATGGATTAGGCCCGTGACCCCATCTCAGCTTGACCCTTGAGTGCCCAATTATCATTGTATTTGGCCATACTTATGATATAAGCCTGGCTAAGTGGACTCTTTTACCGTTGGCTTCTTCTGACATTTGGCCTACCAATCCTGGTCAAATTCTGGCGATAACATTCATAGGTTCCTAGGATCATGCATCTAGGGTTTCAATTCAAATCCTAAGAACTGTAAATGCACAAGTAAGTAGTATATAAAGTGCATAATTTGAAATACTGGGTTTATGTCCGAGGCTTGCCTTCGCGGTAATCACTAGCTAACTCAGCCTTGGGCTCTTCCGGACTTTGGTCCGGGTCTTCAGTCAGTGTAGTGGGGTTCACCTGAGCTTCTTGAACTTCAAATAGGAAGTACAGAGAGCAATCGATCCTGTAAATTTCATACCATTTCATGCAGCCAATTATTCAGAATAAAACATTTACTCAGACAGCACCTAGAACAAGATTAAATTCTACAGAACAAACTACAATACTTATGAAGCTCAAAATTTCTCAGAACAGGCCTCATATTCTTATGAATGTTCTATAAATTTTTCAGAATTTATCTAGGCATAAAACAGAAGTAATAATTTTGACAAAATGAAACCACATATGGTAAAACTAATTAGTACAGAAAGTTCTATAATGTTTCTGGATCCTAAATTTTTTAGACATGAACATATGACCAAAATAGAGTTCCACAAATATTCTCAGATGTTTCTAAGCAATGAAACTATTTATTATAATTAAAGCATACTTAACAAGCATTAAATCAAATATATAGCTAAACAGATCTAAAATTTCTCAAACTTACGCAACAGCAAGGTTTTAGTGACATGCATGCATGGAAAAAGTTTCAAACACAGAACTTTAATATTTCTACCAGCATAAATACATTAGCAAAACTAGTAGATCTAGGAGTCTTGAAACTTTGACCTAGTTAAAGATGTCAAAAAGGGTTCAAATTTTTACCAGATACTAGTAACACTGCAAAACACATTCTAGCCAAAACCACATGAAGTTACTGAGTACAACTCCTAAAACAATTAAAGAATATTTATTCTATTCTTTTTCTTGGATTAACATGCAGACCAAAACTGAAGATGTGTATGTAACAAAACTTGTAGGTATTGTAACAAGGATTCCAAAACATTTGGATTTGTATTTTTCTAATTTTTCTATGAATTTCTAGGTATTTTCAAAGTTCACTGATTTGAATTCTAGAGTTCATGTCGTTTTTACACTTGGACCCCTGGAATCAAGTTTCTAAATTACGAATAGGTGGGGGAAACGATGAGGACCCCTGGATTCCGGTGAAGATCGGCACCGACGGTGAGGGAAAGGTGGGGGAAACGATGAGGAGCTCGAGCCGCACCTTTTGGTGGCTCTGGCTCAGTGGGAGATGGTCGGGACGGGACTCGTCGATGGCGAGCAGCGGCGGTCGGCGTAGGGGATCGGCGGCGAGGATGCTCCGGCGGTCGAGGGTGGAAAAGGAGTGGCCGAGGAGCTGCGCGAGAGCGAGCTGTAGCTGAAGGTGGGGTCTGCGCAGGCGGAGAGGCCGTGGAGAAGCGGGGCGATAGTGAGCTCGAGCTCGCCAGCGTTCGGGTGGGCAGTGGCGGCGTTCTGGGAGTTTGGGGTGGGGAACTAGCGAGAGAGCGAGGGGATTGGAGTGCGGGGGTTCTCCTGGTGCTGAAGCGCACAAGAGAAGGGGAAACCGGGGCTCTTCCCCGAGCTTGCCACGGCGGCGGCGAGGTGGCGGCCGCGGAGCATGACGGGGGTAGCGTGGCGAGGAAAAGGGGGCTCCAACGCGGGTGGAGTGGGGCCAGGGGGTTGCGGGGGTGCCGCGTGTGGCGGTGGGCAGCAGGAGGTGGCCTGCAGCCCTCCCTCAGCGGCGGGCGGCGCCGCTCTGCGCCAGCGGCAGAGGAAGTAGAGAGGGAGAGAGGAGGAAGACACAGGCTGGACCTGTTTGCAATTTCAGAAAAGTTTAGGGGTCCTACAACTTTGATGTTGTGAAAATTTTGATTTGACCAAAGGTTGAAAGGTTATTTTGAAAACATAGAAAGGATTTTGAATTTAATGGACTTTCATCTTTTCCAAAGCAAATTCACCTTAATTTCAGACTGAAAAGTAAAATTTCCTGCCATGTAATGATTACACTGAATTTTACAAAGAAACCCTCCACAAAAGCAATATTCACCCATCTTATTCAAATTAAATTATAGGAAGGTCCTTGCATCAAATCATATTTACACAATTAACCTTATTATTTTTTTTAAATAAGACCCTTGTTCAAGCAATTAAGCACATGATGCATAAAATAAATACAGTTCTACTGTGCAGACACCTAAGGTGTCACAGTATTCTTTCCTCTATGACGCTTCGTCTCATGCACTGGCTCGTTTGATCCGCCGGAGATGGAGTTGATGGCATTCACCGTGCCTCCAACTGGATCATTTCTCTCTCTGGGATTGTGCCGGGTTCTAGCTTCGGTGGTGGAGGGAGGTAACTGGAAGTTTGTGGCTGGTGTTGTGGGCGCCACCCTTGATGTGGGGCCGAAGGGTTTTGGATTTGCGGAAAATGTGGAGCCGAAGGCGCTGGTAGGGCTGGGGGGTATATGTGGGGTTGTAGTGGAATGTTGGGAAGGATGGTGAGAGGGTGGGGTATGCCAAAGTCCAATGGGGTTGATGCGAAGGCTGCCACTGAATTTGTGATGGCGGACCTTGTGGCTGGTTTGTGTGGGTAGAATTGACGGGCTTTGGCGGCTGCTCGTTGTTTGTGGCTCGCTCCAACTCTTCTTTTTTCTCCTTGATGAGGGGGCACTCATTAGTCCAGTGGCCTTTGTCTTTGCCGTGAATGCAGCAGTAGGGGACTTTTTATTTCCGGCCGGAGTTTTCTTTCTGACCACGACTGGAATTTCTTCGATCGCTCCTCCCTCCTCTATTGTTCTGAGGCCGGGAGTCGCGGGCTTCGTCGCCAGAGATTGTGTTTACGGCCTTTGACATCTTTGCTTGCTCGGACTGATACTGGTTTTGTCGGTCACAGTTGCGCCCCCTCTTTTCATTCATCTCTTCTATTCTCCGACGCTTTCCTATGTTAGAAATGCAGTACTCTTGCATAATCTCGAAGAGTTTACTTAGAGTCTTCGGTCTACGGCGTTCGAGGTACTCTCCGCATGGGCTGAGACTCAAGCCGGCAATTGCGGCTTCAATGATGGTCTTCTCGTCTACATTTGGAGCCCTTGCGCGAAGCTTGACAAGATTGTGCAGATATTCTTGCAGCGAAGAACCTCCTTGCTTTAGGTTGTGGAAGGCACAGGAATTGACTTCTTCAGGCTTCGGTGCTCTGAAGGCAGCGGTGAGCTCTCTTCGGAGCTGGTCTCAAGTGTGGATGTGTCCAACCGGGAGATTGGAGTACCAATGTTGAGCGAGTCCCTTCAGCGAGAGGACGAATGCTTTTACTTTGCAAGCCTCGCCGCCCCCGGACGCTTCGATGGCCGCTTCGTACTTGAGTAGAAAATCTCTTGGATTGGAATCCCCATCGAACTGTGGGAGGATGGTTGGGTTGAAACGTGGAGGCCACGGGATCTCTTCGAATTCTACGGAGAGGGGGTGGTGGGGTTCTGCTGTGGGTAATGCTGTTGTGGGCGAAGCTTGTTTGGAATCACGTACTCGCCTTCCTCTTCGTCCGAGTACTGGTCTTCGGTGAAGGGGGGTTGATTGCAAAGTCCTTGAGGCTGAGGCACTTGTTGCACTAGTCTTAGGTCTTGACGAGGGGGTTTCATCATCACCAAATGATCTCTAATGGTCTGTCGCATTGCCTTGCAGCGAAGTTCTTGTTCTTTTAATTTGTTGAGTTGTTCCTCTAACTCTTCAGCAGATAGCTGGTGCCCTTTTCCCTTTGCTGTTGCAGCTGCCGTATTGGATGTGCCGGCTTGTGCTTGCTGCGCTTGAAGTTGCCTCTTTGCGAGGCGTGCGTCGATTCTCTTCATGGCTTGGATGTCTTCGACGGAGATGCCGAGGTCATGGAGGTCGACCTCAAGGCCTCCGTCAGCGAGGTCTTCGACCTCGAGGTCTTCGTCGTGGTCGTGGTTGTTGTCGGCGTTGATTGGGACGATGATGTTGTTTGAAGGCTGGGCTTCGGTCAAAGCATTGGCCTCCGAAGCGCTGGGGTTTGGTTTCTTCTTTGCTGCCATGTGGTCGTATCGAGGACGAACCGCGGGTGGGCGCCAAAACTGTTGGTGTAAGACACTCTTCGGGGTGAAGAGGTCACAACAGCTCGGGTAACGAAAGGTGAAGTCCTTAAAGAAATAGCAAAGGTCATAATAGAATCACGAAAATCAAAGCGACATCATTTGCTCTCTATTTCATCACAATTCTACAGTTACATGGGAGATATTTATAGCCCAAAAACTCAACTACTCCCTGGACAAAATTCCTTTACTGCCCCCCCCCAACTGCCAGCATCTCGGAATATACCTTGGGAAAAACGTAATAATACAACACCTGACACCACTTAGTGGAATTACAGCTGTACACTCCGTACAGAGCTCCGACAGTGGAGCCGCCTTGCTTCGTGCCTCTTCGCAACCGAGGGTCTTCGTTGTTCCGGCGAAGGAGCCACCGGAATCGCCTCGCCGTTTGTCTCTTCGGCCCGTGCGCCGTCCCTTCGCCTCGCTTGCTGCCTCTTCGCTTCTCTTCGGGCGGCTTAGAGCAACTCCGGCCTTCGCTCGGCTTACTTCACAAATTGTCCTCCTCGCTCGATGCCGAACGCCTTCGCCGATGGCCTTCGCTCTGCAGCGAAGGTGGCATCCCCAACAAGAGGCTTGCCGAAAGTCCGGCAACCTCGAGGAAGGTGGCGGCAGGGCCATCTTGGCCGGGTTTCGAGCTTCAGCGGCGCGGGCACGCGGCGTAGCTCGACGACAACGGCGCGGACCAACTCTGGTGCTACTACGGCCGGATCTGGTGGCCCCTTGGCCGGATTTGTCGCACCCTTGGCTGGATCTGGAGGGCCGCAGTGAGTGCTCGCCGACCGGCGGCCGAGCGCGGGCGCGATGGTCGCTGCAAGCACGTTTGAAGGGGCGGTGCCGGCTGCCGTGACGGCGGCCGCCGCGGGCATGGGCTGCTGTGGCGAGGAGAGCAGCGCCGTGGCTCCGCATCGCCCATCCCCCGGGGCCCGTGGCGATTGTTTGCTGGCGTGGTCTTCGCCCGCTCTACTGTTCGACAGCTACGGGGCAACGGTAGCAACGGCGGGCAGCGGTGGTGCACGCAGGCATGGCGGCCTCGCTGGAAAGTGCGCACCAGGCGGGTTCTGCTACCGGGGATGGCATGCGTGTGGCCTCCCCGTCGGTGCCATGGAGGTGCGGCTTGCGGTGGCCTGCATGGGAACCTGCTCGACGGTAGTGGAGGGTGGCTGCGTGGAGGCAACGTGATGATGCGAGATGGCCACGGCGCAGGGAGGCACGGCGGCAATGCCGGCCCCGGGATTGCTACTGTGCTTTGCCGAGATGTGGGCACGCAGCTGGGATGGGATTCTCCGGGAGAAAGCTTGCCGGCGGCGATGACGACGGCACCCGAGGGCGTCGTTCCCCTCTTGGGGGCGTTATCTTGGAGCCCGTCCCTGCGGCTAGTTTCTCTAGGTGAAAACCCTATCCATTTGTGGGACGAGCGATGGCGGCACCATTGGCGTCGTAACCTTCCTGGAGGTGTCCTTGGTGGAGACCCATCTCGGCTAGCTGGTGGATATGGTGGCTTGGCGGGGCAGCTCGTTGCAAGTGGCATGCTTGAAGGGGGTTGTTGAATTCAGCGGTGGCGACCGAAATCATGTTGGAGGCCAGGGGTTGTCGTATGGGCGTTTATTTTGGGCTGCTTGCAGCGGACCGCGGCTGCTGGCATTGCCTGGCAATCGTTAGTGTGGCGTGGGACTGCGTCGAAGGAAGGCGCTTGCGGCACCAACATCATAGGACAACTTGGCTTGCAGCGGACTACGGCGGGTCATTCAGCCTTGTTCGCCGACTCCGGTGTGGTACATCGTCGGAAGATGGCGCTAGCGACAACTTGGTTTCCTACCATGGCGGCGGTGGCTAGTACGCGAGCTTCGCAATGAGATGCTGTCGTCCGGAAGGCATGGTTCGACTATCGATGGGGATTGTGGAAGCGGGGCATCATTGTTCTTCATCCTGGTGGCAACATTATAAACGAATCCGCGACTCGGAGTACTGTGGCGGAAGTGGCGTGGCCCCCGCGTGTGGTGTCATCGGCGAGGCGACGAGAGCGAGGAGGAGTCCAACGACGGTTGTGGCAAGGCCCCCGCACGTTGTGTTTTCGTGGCGGCGACTGCGAGACGGCCTGCGTGCGGTCCGGATTCAGTGGTTCCACTCTGCCAGATGATGTATGATGTTGCAACGGCACTACGGCGGCAGGTTTCGCATGGCGGTGGTCTTATCAGTGCGGTGCTGTCCGTTCCTCTCGTTTCCCTATCGACTTGAGGCCATGGCTCGATGGCGACTTCAGATGATGAGAAAGGTTGTTTGCCGCTGCGGCTATGCTTTTTTCTGCCTCTGTTGCCCTATGTATTGTCCGCGTCGATGTCCCAATCCGACCGGACTGTGTTGTCTCGTTTGAGACATGTGGTGTGGCTTGTGTCGACGCCACAATCCGACCAGCCTGAGTTGAGTTTGGCGTGTGTTGAGGCTCCAATCCAACCCACCAGTGTAGTTGCCGTGATATTTTTCTTTTTTTCCTGATTATGGCCTTCCAGGGACATAATCTTGTATTTTTTCTGCTATATCAATAGAAACGCACTCGTCGAGTATTGTTCGTTCAAAAAAATGTTCAATATCACTCGTTGAGTGTTGTTCGTTCAAAAAAAATGTTCAATATTTGGATGTTGGCTCAGTTACGCTTCGAATGTTGTAACTTGGGCAATCGTTCGTTCAAAAAAAAATGTTCAATATTTGGATGTTGGCTCAGTTACGCTTCGAATGTTGTAACTTGGGATGATTGTGCTGCTATATTGCGCCATGGACAAGTTAAATTTAATCGTTGTTGCAACTTTGGAAACCATTGTCATCTGTTTGTTCTGCATCCATAGTGTAGAGAATGCTCTCTACCTCTTTGATTCAAGAAAAAAAACATATGTACTGGTGGATGGTTCTAACGGTAATTAATGGAAGTCTTGCCATCTGTGAAAAGATATCAGTGCGAATGAAAAATTATTACCACTGGTGGATGGTACTAACGGTAATTATTAGCAGGGGTTGTTTGGATCCATCTACTAATAGTCGGATAGTTGTTTATTGGTGAAAAATGTTTATTAGCACCTATTAGCGGCCTCCAATTAGCTAATGGACCAATTATTAGCTGGGTGGGTCTCTGATAATTAGCATGATTATTAGCACTGATGGTTGTAGACAGTCCACAGACTCTTATTGGAATGTATTTTGTTAAGTGAAACATTAACAAATATTACTAATAAATTTGATCAATCATCAGTAACCTACTCCCTCTGTCTCTTTTTAACTGTCGCCGTCGGTGTGTGTGCCACAAATTTGACTCGATTTGTAGAAAAAACATGCAATATTTGTATCTCCAAATAAATTTATTAAAAAACTAGATTAAAAGATTTATCTAATGATATTAATTATGTATCATAAATGTTAATATATTTTTATATAAAATTAATCAAAGTTTTTTCTCGAGAAACGAAAGCGATAGTTATTTGAGGCTTTAACCTGTATACCCTTATATAAAATGCACTCGACCTCTGTACCCTTAAAAAATTGATTCGCACCTGTATGTCCTAATGTCAAGTTTTTTTACCTCCATATCCTTCCGTCCACGTTCTGTTAGAGCGTCCGCAGTGTTCGTTTCCTAGTTGGTTCGATGCATTAAATTCAGCTATAGGACTGGGTACGAGACACTGTGTGCTTGCTTCTATAGAGAAACAAGTCCCATGGAAAGAATCAAGCACTGTACATTAAAAAAGAATATAACACTGACACAGGTGACGTAGCTCCAACGGCTCCAACCGCCGAGCATTCAGATTTCAGATTTTCAACGGTCATGTGAAATGCACAGAGAAGTGAAATGCAGGTCACTTGACCGTTGCCTTCAAAAAAAAATGTTCCTTGCTACTTCCTACAGCATGACGCTTCTACAAAAGGAGCCCCAGCTTGCTTCCTTCCTCCCAACAATCCTCTGCTGCCTCCTTGTTCCCAGCAGCCTCCTCCTCTCCTCCCAGCAATTTTTCTCTACCTCATTGTTCCCAGCAGGCTACACAAAAATAGAGAAGCAAAATCAAAACAACTCAATACTCATATTTCTTAGTTCACATGGAACCCACAGAGGGGAGTTTTGGTAGGTTGCTTGGCACTGATCCTAGAAATCCAAGAGCTAACACAAACTACCAACATATGCTAAATTTCACACCCAACACTTTCAACCAGACTCAGGTCCCCACCCAACCACCATTCAATTACTCCCATCAACATAGTCAACCTACTCATGCCATGCACAACATGAATCTCTATGGTGGTGTAGGCAACCTCCAACAGTATGGCCAGTTTTCACCAAGTTTTCAAGGTTTTCAACCAGTACCCAACTTTGGCTTCCCAGGTGGAATGTTTGCAGGTGCTGTTGGTGGTGCATCTTCACATGGGTCAGATTCCGCAACCCCGCAGTCACAAATAAGAGAGACGGAGCAAGATGAAGAGAAGGCAGATTCAAGCGGCAGCAGCCCGAATGGAGGAAAGAGGGATGCGAGAATTAATTACTCTGAGGAGGATAACCTACGCCTTGTAAGTCTTTGGATTAAGCATTCAGTAGATCCAATTCGTGGCATAGATCAGAGGAGAGAGACCTACTGGAGCAAGATAGCAGAAGCGTTCAATTCAGGCATGCCTGAAGGTGCACAAAGAAGGACAAGGGGACAGCTCAAAAGCCATTGGGTAAGAATTAATGCAGTTGTTACCAAGTTCAATGGGGTCTATGGTCGAATGGCCTATTGTAGTGGGGAATCTGAGGACATGCTGATGGACAAAGCACGTGCTACATTCAAAAGAGAAAACAAGAAAAAGCCATTTACACTTGAATATGTCTGGAAGATTCTGAGGAAGGAACCCAAATGGTATAGAAATCCTAGCATGGATTGTTCAGAGAAGAACAAAAGGACAAAAGTAGATGAATCTGGAGCATACACTTCATCTTCCAACCAAGACACAGACGAGGCGGAGACATTCAAAGAAGTGCGGCCAGAGGGGCAGAAGAAAGCAAAGGCTAGGATGAGAGGGAAGGGAAAGGCCATACCACAGTCTCCCCTAGGGTCACAACCAGATGAAGACATGGTTTTGTTTCATGATGCAATGTTGAAGAGAGCAAGTGCACTAGAGAAAACAGCAGAAGCGTCTAAGGAGCAGGTTAGAATGGACAAGCTAAAAAACTATATGCAATAGTTGGATAAGGATACTTCGAACATGAGTCCAGCAATTCTGAAGCTCCATGAACAACTCTTACAGGGTTTAGCCAAGGAACTATTTCCATCTTCAGACAACTAAGCAGATCATTATGAATTAGTGTGTCATGTATGTGTTGTAGTAAATGTATGTATCACTACTATTATGTAATAGTGTGTGGAATTTGTGTTGTACTAAATGTATGTGGCACTACCTTTATGTATTAGTGTGTGGAATTTGTGCTGTAGTAAATGTATGTGGCACTACCTTTATGTATTATTTTTCATTATTGATAATATCAATATTGATTTGTACCTGTTTTTGCAATGTGCCACCTGCTCTCCTTGTTCTCATTATCTGAAAAAAAAGGAGACATGAAAATCAGAAATAGCTGTTGGAGAATCTAGCTGTTGGAGAATCAAGCTGTTGGAAAAACTAGCCGTTAGAAAAGCCAGCTCCTGGAGAAGCCATCTATAAATACTATGAAGGACAGGTAACACACAACTCATTCATTCTCATATGCTACAATTCCTTCTACTCCATCCACCAAACCAGACCTCTACCAACAAATGGCTGAAGACTCTGAAAACCAGTCCATCACTAGTGAGGACCTCCAAAAACTAATGTTGGAGGAAATCAATGACCCAATGGTGGCTCGTGTTGAAGCAAAAATGCAAGCTCGGATTGAAGCTATACTTCAAGCTCAGTCAGGCACTAGCATCAACTCGCAAAGGTACATTAATAGGGATCATGAAGCTGGCCATGCAAAATTAGTTGCTGAATACTTTGCTGAAAATCCTTTGTACACTGATTACCAATTTCGTAGAAGGTTTCGGATGAGAAAGCACATTTTCTTGCAAATTGTGGAAGCATTAGAAAATTGGTCCCCATATTTTCAGTTAAGGAGAGATGCATTCGGTAAGGTGGGTCTTTCACCGCTGCAGAAATGCACGGCTGCCCTCCGAATGTTAGCATATGGATCACCGGCCGACCTTATGGATGAATCATTTGGAATTGCTGAAACCACAGCTTTAGAGTGTCTAATCAAGTTTGTTCAAGGTATTAGACACGTATATGGGGAGAAATATATTAGAAAACCTAATGATGAGGATATCCAACAATTACTGCAAGTTGGAGAGGCACGAGGGTTTCCAAGGATGTTGGGAAGTCTAGATTGCATGCATTGGCGATGGGGAAATTGCCCAGTTGCATGGAAGGGACAATTTACCCGTGGTGACTACAAGGTACCCACTATCATGCTCGAAGCTGTTGCCTCATATGACCGTTGGATTTGGCATGCCTTTTTTGGCACACCTGGTTCAAACAATGATCTAAATGTGTTGAACCAATCTCCATTGTTCACACAAGTGCTACAAGGGAGAGCCCCAAAAGTTAAATTTACAATTAATGGTTCAGAGTACAATATGGGTTACTACCTAGCTGATGGAATTTATCCTGAGTGGGCAACATTTGTAAAAACAATTACTTTACCTCTTACTGAAAAGGATAAACTATTCGCTCAGCATCAAGAGGCAGCAAGAAAAGATGTGGAGTGTGCTTTTGGGATTCTACAGAAACGATGGGCCATTATACGTCATCCAGCACGTCTATGGGATAGGCAAGAGCTAGAAGATATTATGATGGCATGTATTATTTTGCATAACATGATAGTTGAGGATGAGATGGACTCCTATCAGTTGCATATTGACACCACATACGAAGAGGGTCGAGCTACCAGACCAATTGAAGGACTGGACCATGGACCAATTAATGGATTTACCATAATTCTAGAGATCAATGATATGATTCATGACAGAGAGACTCATAAACGTCTTCAGGCAGATCTAGTGGAACATATATGGCAAAAGTTTAGTGGCCGACAACCTTAGAACATGTATTCTGTAGATGTCCTTTTCATGTATCTTTTGTTATTTTTATTTTTTTGTATTGTTGTTGTAAACCCAAATCAATGAAAAATTCTATTTGCAACTTCGGTTAGATGCAGAAACAATAATGCAATGCCCTAAACTATCACACCATTCCAAATCTATTAGACGAGCAGAGACAAACCATGCCTGATGCTCTCGGTGCTGAGGAAAGATACGCCTGGTGCTCGTACAGGACGGCCGGCTTCTGCTCGTACAGGACGGCCGGCCACTGGTTCAGTGGTGACGATGGCTGCCTCGTACAGGATGGCCGCCTCGTATAGGATGACCTGGCCTGCCGCCTCGTACCTGGCCTGCAAGGGTCGGCAGGCTTCTGCTCCAATGTTGACGACGGCGGCGACGTGCCCTTGGACGCTCCGCCGTTGGGGCTCTCCTGCGCCGACTTGGGCAGCCCGCAGCGGATGGGGAAGCGCAGGGGCCGCAGCGGATGGGGAAGCGCAGGGGTGCGGCGGATTGGGAAGTGCAGCGGTGGATTTGGCGAGGCAGCGGCCGGATTTGGCGAGGTAGCAGCCGGATCAACGAACTCGGACGGGAGCCACAGGGGAAGAAGAATGGGGAAAGAAGACCGATGAAGATATTATGGGAAGGAATGCTCCGTCTCTTCCCTTGTCTGGCTGTGGGTCCTCTTATCAAACCGCATCCATTTCTATACACTGTGAGATCGGTACTACGACCCGTCATTTCATCTGTGGACCCCATTATCGAACCATACTCGGTGCGACGCACTGCGGACGCTCTTAGAAGATAACAGTTTAGGAGCTATGACAAGTAGGACCAACCTAGGAAACTTTCTATATTGCCCCTCATCCCAGGCTTTTACCGCCACACGAGTCTCCTGCCCGAGCCCTCTCAGGCGCCGCCGCCACCGCAGCCTCCTCCAGCTCTTCCTCGCGGCCGGGGTGCGGCGAGGCCGGCGACCGCGGGCGGGGCCCAAGCCCTCCTCAGGCGCCACCGCCGCCGCCGCCTCCTCCGGCTCTCCCTCGTGGCTGGGGGCGCGGGTGGGGTAGAGCCTCCGCGCGGGCATGGCGAGGCCGGCCGACCGGCCGGCGGCCGCGGGCGGGGCCCCAGCCCTCCTCAGGCGCCGCCGCCACCTCCTCCTCCTCCTCCGGCTCTCCCTCGCGGCCGGGGGCACGGGCGGGGCCGGCCGGTAGCCGCGGGCCTCTACCTCCGCCGGAGCCCCGCTGTCGTGGACCACCGCCATGGCTCCGTGCGGCCTCTACATTGGGGTACGCCGCGCCGGCCGTGGCCGTCGACGCTGTCATCTCCAAGGAGCACAAGGCCACCGCCGCTCCATACCGTCGCCCGGCCTCCGCGCGCGCTTCACCGCCGCCGGCCAACTCTCGGGCCCTCGCCCATGTCTCCGCCCGCCGCGGCCCGCCTCGCGAGGGAGGAGGAAGGCCTCGCCGTGCGCCGCCTCGGCCAGGCCTCCGCCTCGTCGCGCATCACCGTGGCCCGCCTCGCCACGCGCGGATGAGCTCGTCTCGCCACGTGTCAGGCATGGGTAGTGTTGTCTTCATTACTTTGGGTATTTAGCATTGTGTTCCTGGTTATCAGGCCATGGGCCGTTGCTAGTGTGCGTGAGTGTGTCTCCGGCCCAAGAGCCGTGCTATATGTACTGAGACAGCCAATATGGCTTGCCATCGAAGAAAAGGAAATGAACTATCCTATCTAAATCTTTCTTCTTCCTCCCGTGCTCTCCTCTTCTCTCTTGTGTTTCTTCCTCTGAACTTTCCCTCCAATCTCTCTCCCTAGCTCAAATTCAGCTATCGTAGTGCTCTGATCGCTCTCAACAGAGATCGGGACACTACATTTGGTATCAGATTCAGACTATCCTTGGCGCGCCTCCACCCCGTTCCACCATCACCGTCGTATCCTCGGTCTGGTCTGCCTCATCGGCGACTCGACCTGCTCCGCCACGAATCCTTCCGATTCTGGCGTCCACGCCCCGCCCACCGACTCCCAGTCGGCGGCGGCCACCGCAAATCGACGGTTAGCCGCTCCGGCGCCATCGACCACCAAGTTTTATTGCGCCGCTTAGGGTTTTAGTTTGGGGATTTATTCCTGTCGTTCGCTCGGCTGGGCACACGAGTTCGCCACGGCGCCAAATCGTCAAGCCGCACACACCAGACAGCTCTGCGCGGCAATGGATGAGATGGAGGAACGTATCCACAAGCTGTTCGAGGAAAAGCTCACGACAGTCATTACAAAGCTGGAGGACTTGTCCATGGTGAAGGAGCAGCTCGCAGACGTGAACACCAAGCTTTCTGATCAGGTGAGCCGCCTTGAACAAGTTCAGACTAAGGTGGATTTGGCGATGACCTCCCTGGGCACGGTCCAGCAGGAGCAACAGCAAGTCGCTCATGCGCTGAAAACCTCCACGCTGCCAAAACTAACTATTCCAAGGCGAGATACCTCAGGATTAATGGGCTCTCATCCGCGATTTCCTCCTCCACCGCCGCCTCAATATCATCCTTCTACAGTGGTATTTCCCCCATCCCCTGTTCTCCCTTATTCAAATGTCCCTGCGTCCGATGCCAGGGGCGCTGCTGGTGATGATCGCCAACTTGTTCCTCTAGGCACTGGTAGTTCTCGTTCTCTTGGGGTTCCGGATGATTCTGCCTCTCGGCGCCCTTGGTTACCCAAGATGGAATTCCCTCGTTTTGATGGTACTGATGCTAGGATTTGGATAGATAAATGCACCGCTTATTTTTGCTATGTTCCAGATTCCTGATGGATTTCGAGTTACTGCTGCAACCATGTATTTGGATGGTCGTGCAGCACATTGGTTTCAGGCTTATAAAGATTCATATGGAGTGTTGAGTTGGGATGAGTTCCAGTCTGTTGTACTTGCTGAGTTTGATGTCACCTCCCATAGAGAGAAGATTATGGAGCTATTAACTCTTAAGCAGATTGACATTGTGGAAGACTATAAGAAGTCCTTTGAGCAGTTGGTCTATCATATTCGTCTATATGATAAGACAATTAGTGAGCCATTCTTAATCACTCAGTTTGTGCTTGGCCTTAAGGAAGAATTACGAGAAGCTGTTGAGATTCAGTTACCCGACACTGTGACTAAGGCTGCCACATTGGCTGCCATCCAAGAGGGACTGCTACTCCGACAGAAGAAGCCATTCCATGAGCTTTCATCTCCCAAAAGCTATACTGTTGGTAAATCCGACTCTACAGCACCACCTTAGGCTGGTGAGCTCTGGAAGGCTAGACAACTCAAAGAATACAGGAAGCTCAATGGGTTGTGTTTTAAATGTGGTAAAAAGTTTACTCCTGGCCACAAGTGCAAACAGCCTACCAGTCCCACACTGAATTATATTGTAGTGGAAGATGGGGGGGATGGTGGCATTATGCTGTCAGACGAAGTGCTAGAACTGTTGGAATCTCCACAATCTCTGTATGCTCCAGAGGATGTTTTTGTGTCCCTGAATGCTATTTCTGGTGCCAACAAGCCTAAGCTTATTCAATTCCGAGCTTTAGCTTGTAACCAGGTGGTTCTGCAGTTGCTTGATACTGGCAGTTCACACACTTTCATTAATGCTGGTCTCCTTGCCAAAGTGCCATGCAATGTGGTGGACATTACTCCTATGGAGGTCAGAGTAGCTAATGGGCAGACTCTTCTTTGTTCTCAAGCTGTGAAGGATTTTTCATGGTGGGTACAGGGTCACACATTTACAATGGATGCTTTGGTTCTTCCGTTAGGAGCATATGATATGGTACTTAGGATGGACTAGTTGGCACAGTTTCGACCTATGAATTGTGATTGGAAAGAGAAATGGGTTGAGTTTACATATTAGAACAATGTTATCAGGCTGCAAGGCGTACTACCCCAACCTCAATTACAGCTAACTGAAATGTCTTCTGAGCAATTGTACAAGTCTGGTAAGGGCAATGATATCTGGGCACTTGAAGTTGTCACTCTACATGATACACTTGCCCCCTCAGAACAGCATATTCCTCCCATCATTCAGAAAGTGCTCACTGAATATTCCCAAGTTTTTGAAGATCCCAAGACCTTACCACCATCCAGGATTTATGACCACTCCATTCCTTTGGTCCCTAATGCTGCCCCAGTTAACTCAAGGCCTTATAGGTATTCTCCATTGCAAAAAGATGAAATTGAACGACAAGTGGGCGATATGTTGGCAGCTAGCCTTATTACACCCAGTATGAGCCCATTTGCATCTCCTGTTCTTCTAGTCAAGAAAAAGGATGGCTCTTGGAGATTCTGTGTTGACTACAGAAAGCTAAATGATATAACTGTTAAGAACAAGTTTCCCATGCCTACCATCGATGAATTACTAGATGAGCTCGCTGGCGCTAAATACTTTGCCAAATTGGATATGAAATCGGGATTTCATCAAATCAGAATGTTGCCTAGTGATGAATTCAAAACTGCATTCAAGACTCATCACGGCCATTTTCAGTTTAAGGTAATGCCTTTTGGACTTACTAACGCCCTAGCAACATTTCAATGTCTCATGAATGCAATCTTTGCACCTTACTTGAGAAAGTTTGTACTGGTGTTCATGGACGACATCCTAGTTTACAGTCCATCACTAGAGGCCCATGCTGAACACCTCAAGATGGTGTTTCACGTGCTGCAGCATCATCAGTTAGTAGCTAAATTCAGCAAGTGCACTTTTGCCCAGACCAGCCTTGAGTACCTTGGCCACATCATATCTGATAAGGGTGTCTCTACGGATCCTTCTAAAACTCTTGCAATGTTGCAGTGGTCAGTGCCTACCAATGTCACTGAGCTTCGAGGGTTCCTTGGTCTAACGGGCTACTATAGAAAATTTGTGCGTAATTATGGCATTATTGCTAAGCCACTGACAAGCCTTCTCATGTTGAAAACATTTCAGTGGTCTGCCACAGCTCAACAAGCCTTTGAGCAATTGAAACAAGCGATGTCCACTACTCCTGTGCTCTCACTACCCAATTTTCAAGAACCTTTTGAACTAGAAACATATGCTTGTGATACAGGAGTTGGGGCTGTTCTATCTCAAAAAGGTCACCCTGTGGCATTCTACAGTAAGGCACTTGGGGTCAACAATCAGAAGCTTTCTATCTATGAAAAAGAATTCATTGCAATACTAATGGCAGTTGACAAATGGAGAAGTTATCTTCAGCGGGGCGAATTCACCATCAGGACCGATCATAAGAGTCTTTGCCATCTTCAAGACCAGACTCTATCAACTGATTGGCAGAAAAAGGCAATGGCAAAGTTGGCTAGATTACAGTTTAAACTCCATTACAAGAAGGGCTCTGAAAATAAGGTGGCTGATGCTTTGTTTAGAGTGGGACATGCATTCGAATGCTCAGCTATATCTTGTGGGACACCTATATGGCTCCAAGAAGTGGTCAATTCTTATGTTACTGACATCAATGCTCGGCAATTGCTTACTGAGTTAGCTGTGGTTAGTCCCAACTCTCATGGGTTCTCCCTGAAACATGGTCTGATTTACAAGAAAAATCAGGTGTGGGTGGGTGACAATACAGCTTTAAAAACTAAGATCATTTCGGCTTTTCATGACTCTGCTATTGGAGGACACTCTGGTGTGCAAGCTACATACCACAGAGTCAAGAAGTTGTTTTATTGGCATGGACTCAAAGGTGATGTGGACTCATTTGTTAAGCAATGCCAAATTTGCCAGCAGGCCAAGCATGAACATTGTAAATATCCTGGGTTATTGCAGCCTCTGCCCATTCCTGACAGTTCTTGGAAAGATTTATGCATGGATTTCATAGAGGGCTTGCCCAAGTCTTATACATATTCTGTGATTCTGGTGGTGGTGGATAGATTCACCAAATATGCACACTTCTACCCTTTGAAACATCCCTTCACTGCCAAATATGTGGCCCAAGTCTTCTTTGACAATGTGGTGAAGTTACATGGGGTTCCCACTTCAATTGTGTCCGACCGTGACAAGATCTTTACAGCCCATTTTTGGTAGGAACTTTTCACTCTGTTGGGTACCAAATTGCTCATGAGCTCTGCCTACCACCCTCAAACAGATGGGCAGACTGAGAGGATAAACCATTGCCTGGAAATGTTCCTTCGATGTGCTGTGCATGATTCACCTACCAAATGGCATAAATGGCTGCCTTCTGCTGAGCTGTGGTACAATTCCAGCTATCACACAGCCCTCAAATGTTCTCCATTCAAAGCTTTGTATGGGGTTGATCCCAATCCAGGAGCTGTGCCAATGATTACTTCTTCTGGTGATTCTGAGTCTTCTGAAGCTACTGCTGTACTTCAGGACAGGCAACTTCTCCTGGATACACTCAAAGAGAATCTGCTCCAGGCCCAACAAAAGATGAAATCTTATGCTGATAAGAACAGATCCCCTCGACAGTTTCAGCTGGGTGAATCAGTCTTCTTGAAACTTCAACCCTATGCTCAATCCTCAGTTGCTAACAGATCATTTCCCAAGCTGGCCTTCAAATATTTTGGTCCTTACAAAATCTTGGAAATAATTGGCACTACTGCTTACAAATTGGAGCTCCCTGTTCATGCTCAGATACACCCTGTTTTCCTTGTCTCTCAGCTGAAACATTCTGTGCCTGACAATACCCCTGTGTTTTCTGACATTCCTGCAATTCCTCCTCTAGATACAGTAGATGTGGTGCCTGAGCGAATCTTGGACCGCCGCCTTGTGAAGAAAGGAGATACTGCAATCACTCAGGTTCAAGTACAGTGGAGTGGCCTGCCTCCTGAGATGTTTACATGGGAAGATTACTACGGTTTGAAGACTCGGTTTCCATCTGCACCAGCCTGGGGACCGGCTGGCTCTGAAGGGAGGGGAAATGTCAGGCATGGGTAGTGTTGTCTTCATTACTTTGGGTATTTAGCGTTGTGTTCCTAGTTATCGGGCCGTGGGCCATTGCTAGTGTGCGTGAGTGTGTCTCCGGCCCAAGAGCCGTGCTATATGTACTGAGACAGCCAGTATAGCTTGCCATCGAAGAAAAGGAAATGAACTATCCTATCTGAATCTTTCTTCTTCCTCCCGTGCTCTCCTCTTCTCTCTTGCGTTTCTTCCTCTGAACTTTCCCTCCAATCCCTCTCCCTAGCTCAAATTCAGCTATCGTAGTGCTTTGATCGCTCTCAACAAAGATCGGGACACTACACCGCGCTGCACCTCCGCGCCTCCGCCCGCAAGAGGGCCTCTGCCGGCCGTGCCCGCAAGAGGACCTTCGCCGCTCCTTGCTGGGTGATGATGGTCGCCGACGCCACACGGCGCGCGCCGCCGCTGTCGTCCCGCGCTCGCGCCGCGACGGCCGGAGGCGAGCTAAGGGTCGTGGCGTCTGCGGTCGGGCCGGCGCAAAGGAGGCCGGCCTGGAGCAGGGCGCGGGAAGGTGGGCACGTCCGTAGGGGTCCCGGCCGGGTGCCTACGACGGGAGCAGGCCGCGCACCATCCCAACCCTGTCCGCCGCGTCGAATCGAGCAGGGAAGGGTGGCGTGGCCCCACGGCTTGCCGGTGGAGGTAGCAGGAGGAGGCGGCGGCGAGCGCGGCGGCCGGCAAGCGTGGAGGTCGTGCGCGAGCGGGGAGGAGGAAAAGACAGGGGCGGCGGGGGTGGTACAGCAAGCTGGGCGAGAGGGAGCGGCGGCGCGTCGCAGGACACCGGGGCAACATCTTCTCCGAAAGGCAAAATTGTTTTGTCCTAACTCCGTTAGCCACCGTTAGTACTTATTCCGTTTAAAAAAATATACAAGTAAATAAAATTTGATGGCAGGATATACAGGTGTGAATCAATTTTTTAGAAGTATATAGGACAAGTGCTTTTTACATAAAGATATATAAAGATATACAGATTAAAGCCTCTAGTTATTTAGAGACAGAGAGTACACTTGAACAGCTCTGCAAGTGGCAAGTGGCCCACTGGCGACTATTACCGATGCCCTCCACACACTTGAGCGTCGGCCTCATCTCTTCTCCATCCACTCCAGTAAGATCCATCACCCGGCCGGCCGGCGGCGAGGCGATGGCTAAGCTAACCGGCGGCCACCACCACGGGCTATAGTCCACGTGAGGTTTCTGGAGCAGCTCCCCTCGCGGCTCACCGTCTCCTCGAGCTGCCGGAGGGCCGGCGACGTCCTTACATCGGTTCCCTCCAGATTCGGTCAACGCCGACGTGAAGCTGCTGCTGCTGCTGCCGCCGCTGCCCTCGACTGAGTTCTGAGGGGAGGTGGACCACCATAATTCAGAAGAGGCTCCACCAACGCTAGGAGCGGGGAGGAACCGGCAGCCGTGCGACCATGGATGCCGTGCAAGGCGTCCTTTCACTCGTGGGGGGCGTGGTCCGAGCGCCGGCGGATCTGGAGAAAGTGCTGCAGCAACTCGAGACGATGCAGTTGCCCTCCGCTCGCTTGCTCATCAACCAAAGCGAGTGGAGCATGTTCAAGAATACGGAGCTAGACAAACTTATCTGGCAGCTCAAGTACGCCACCTACGATGCTGAGGACCTTCTCCGCGGTTTCAAAGACCAGGCGCAGCGGCGAAAGATTGAGGACGCAGGCCGGAGCAGGGCAGGTCAACTCTGTTCTTCCACTATGAGTAATGTAGCACATATTTTCCACGGTAGCAGTGGAAGGGTAAAGGGAGGCTCAAGATAAGCTAGAAAAGGCTCGGGCTGAGGTTGAGAACGAGCTCACTAAGAGGGGTCTCCATGTTGTGCCAGTGAAGCTCATGCCTATAACAACTGAAATCATCACCGCTCCTCAAGTGTTTGGCCGTGAAACAGAACGGGATCAAGTGATGGAGGTGCTGGGTGTGACTGCGACCATTGACCGCATCGAAGAATTTGATCAGGTGATCACACAAATGGGCATGCCACTCACTATGGGCAGTACATCTGCAGGTTCATCTAAAGGAAAGAGCACCCCAAGGCATCAAAAGAAAAGAAAGAGCACAGCGGCATCTACATGCAAAGCAGCCAAGCGACTCGGTAACAGTAGCAGCAGCCCCAAATTTGTTGAGACTACCAACTTAGCTGGCAATGTTTCTGTCTTGCCGATTTTTGGCATTGGCGGGATTGGGAAGACCACACTAGCTCAGCTCATCTACAATGACGAAAGGGTGAGAGCCCACTTTACTGTGAGGATATGGGTCTGTGTTTCTGACCTCTTTGACGATGAACGAATGACAAAGGAGATCGTCAAGACCATCTCTGAGCCAAACATTGACTTGTCGTGTGATATAGGTGATCTTCAAGTACAACTGAAGGAGCAGTTGAAGAGCCAAAAGTTCCTTTTGGTACTCGATGATATTTGGCTGATTTCCCAACAGCAATGGGAGTATTTTTATGCACCGTTGAGGCGTGGCCTTGAAGGTAGCATGATCTTAGTGACTACAAGACACCAAAACATCGCCCATCTTGTGGCCACCAGCAGTTATGAGCCTGTCCAACTCAAAGGATTGCCTGATGATATATTTTGGGAATTCTTCAAGGAATGTGCATTTGGTAGAAAGCTACCAGAGTCATATCCTCGCTTGCAAGAGATTGGTCGGAAAATTTGCTTTAAGTTGCGCGGTACTCCTTTGGCTGCCAAAACTCTCGGACGCTTGTTGAATAGTAAGCTGTTTGAGGACCATTGGAGCTATATCGAGGGCAGTGAATTATGGGAGCAACCCCAAAAGGATGGCGATATATTACCAGCCCTTAGACTGAGCTACTTGTATCTCCCAATTGAACTTAGGAGATGCTTTGCATTTTGCTCCATGTTTCCAAAAGATTATAGCTTTGAACGACATGAGATCGTTGATATTTGGGTGGCACAAGGCTTTATTGCGACAGAGGGGAGGATGCGTCTTGAAGACGTGGGGGGCAGGTACTTGGATGAATTGAAAGGAAGGTGTCTTTTCCAAACTGATCCGAAGTTCCTTGATCAGGATAGGTATGTAATGCATGACTTGATCCATGATACTGCACAACAAGCTTCTATGCATGAATGCTTATTGATGACAGATTTGCGCAATGAAGTGATACATGAGTGGTGCCATATGTCAGTCGAGGTGAATGTTAGCAAATCCTTGAGCACACTTGGAAACATTCTACATTTGAATAAATTGCGTTCACTTAGGTTTGATACCAAATTGAAGGTTGAGATGACTTGGTTCAGTCTGCTCTCTAACATCCTGTTTTTGAGCCTAAGAGATTGCACACTAGACGGGCTACCTGAAAGCATATGTGAGTTGAGTAGCCTCCGTTATCTTGATATATCCCATAGCCATATAAAAGAATTGCCAGCGAAATTCTGGTGCCTTTACAGCCTACAAGTTGTTGATGCAAGGCATTCACGTCTGACAACAATTCATCAGGATGTAACCAAGCTAACCAACTTGCGTCAACTAGCACTACCCGTGAAAGCTTCCGTGTCCCTAGCAAAGATACCTGGGCTGGGAAATCTGTCTTCCCTTCGGAACTTGAGCTATTTTACAGTTGTAAGAAAGAATGGGGTATTTCAAGAGCTGAATGGCATGAATCAGCTCAGAGGAACGCTATGTATCAGATGTAACCATACTGTGAGGAGCAACGAGGAGGCTGCTGAGGCTAGACTCGTTGACAAGAAATACCTCAAGGAATTGAATCTATACTGGCGAATTAATCCAGGTATTTCGATTTCGAGACCCGGTGAGAATGAAGTGATTGAGGGCTTGTGTCCTTATGAGAGAATTGAACACCTTAAGGTCCATCACTTTTGGGGGAATAGGTTACCAAGTTGGCTTAATCCGAAAAATCTGCAAAATTTAAGAAGCCTGCAGCTTTCAGATTGTTTGTACTTTGAGACTTTGTCAAATCCCTACTTTGCTAGTGGTACACAAGGTGATTCAACGGGTCAGCATGCAAGCAGCAATACCCATTGCAGCAACGGCATTGCATTCATTGCCTTTTCACGTCTCACTTGTGTAAGTCTTGTCAGATGCACAGGACTGAAGAATCTCGATCAGTTCTTATCCCCGAAGAACCTTCCATCCCTTGAGTCGATATCGCTTGATAGATGTTACGATCTGGAATCAATACCTGCCGAAAAGTTTGTGGGATTTGTTCACCTCCGGGACCTGAAAATTAAATTTTGTCCAAGGTTGGTGTGCTCACGGCCATCAGAGGAAATAATGGTTTTACCCCCTTCACTCCGACGGCTCTGTATTTGGGGATGTGGTGAGCTCGACAGATCATTTCCATCCTGCCTACAGAATCTCACCTCTCTCATTGTACTGTGCTTGATTGAATGTGACAACGTCGAGTCGATCTCGTTGGACTCGATCACCTGCATAAACACGCTCAGATTCCTGGCTCTCAAATGGTGCAAGGAGTTATCATCAATTGGTGGATCAGGCGTTCCTTCATCCGTAGTCTATAACCACGTATTCTGGTGTCCTAAGCTAAGCTATGACACTGGTGGCTCCACGAGGGCGCGAAACGAAGAGAAGGAAATCAGACAATGGGCCGGGATAGCTGATATTATATGAACTATATGGCTGAGTAAAGTATATTGTAATTTTTAAAGGCTAGACCTTGATTTTATTTCTTTACTATCCATCAAAGTCCATGCACTTGCGCAGTCCGGTCTCATTTGTTAATACCTGCTGTTTGTCATTATTTCAACTTTGCTAACGAACTTTTCAACTGGAACCCGATATGCAGATCTGCCGAGCCCCGAGGACAAGGCGGAGCCACCAGCCAGCTAGTGCAGACACCTCTCAACGTACTCGCTGCGTTTTGGAATGTAAAGTATTAGAGAGTTTAAAATTTGTATCTAAATATAAGACATTCTAAAGTTCTTTGAAAAAAACATATTAATCTCCTTAATTTTCATACTATTTTTGTAAAAAAAATTAATTGTGGTTGGCTAGGCGTGTAAAAAAATATGCTAATCTTCTTGATTTTGATATAAGTATTGAAAATTAAGCTGTTGACACCGGATTTTGGTAAATCCAATGTAAGTTGAATTACGAAGCAATCGGCTGTTTGTGTTGACTTGAGAGATGACAGCAGTTGCCGATGGAGCTAGAAGCCTGCTAGTTGGGAATTCTCACGTGGCAAGAGGAGCACAAGCTAACAAGATATAAAGTTACTATAAAGGAAACAACACGATCTTCGTTAGCAAACGTGATTTGCGTCTTGACTGGATTATTTTATTTGGATGATTGAAGCACGTCAAATGGAATTTGGGGTCTGCACGTGCATATGTCCATTTATTTGTGTTGCAGATGGCGCACGAATTATTTGGCTCAAGCCGGATAATCATGTAGTTAACATGCAAGTCAAAGCTCAGGAAGCTTCACATACAAGAGATACAAAGAAGGATCAGCATGCGCGGGGCAAAAGAGCTTAGGCTGACCACAGCGGAGGGAGCAAGAGCAAATTTGCTCCCTCCTCGTTTCCCACGCCCTCTCTGTCTACAGTGCCAAACAGTGCATCTAGAGTGTATTTGCTCCTTTCGCTGTGGACGGTCTTAGAATAAAATAAAGAAGGGTTGCCGCATGGAAAGTGATCCAGATTAATGGAGTCCATAGTTGATTCCGCATGCATGCCAGCCTTTCCACGTGCGAGTCGGAGGAAGCTTAATCAAGGAGGGTTCTGTAGAAAGGAAATCAGAGTAGAGTCATGTATCTTAATATTAGTTTGTTTAGATATTTTTTCTTTAGCAAGTTTGGTGTGCCGTGACCGGCTAGGTTGTCTAGGCTATAAATATGTACCCTCATTCATTGTGAAAGGTTTATCACACGATCAACAAATAAACTCTATTTTTTACTTGCAATTTACTTTTCGGCGAGTTCTTTCGAGTTGATCAAGGACGCATCACATTCGAGCGACTTGATCTGCTGGTAAATTTTCGTTTACCGAATAAATCTGAGCTTTACCTTCCGAGCGCATCACTGTGGCTTCGTTCAGATCTATTCAAAAGTTATCGAGTTTATCTAGGCTTTGACTTCCGGCTGTATCGTTGTCGTCTCGTCTAGATTTATTCACCAATTATCGATATCGGCTAGATTTGTAGGTTTTCCTACGCTTTTTGGCCATTATCACACCTAAAAACATATTAGATCGGCTTTAAGTTTTGTAGTAACACTTTTATTATCTCAAGAGCCGATTTAGATCTGTTTTTAGTTTACATCATCTGAGTTACACATTCGTAGCTTAGATTTTATTACAGACGCATAATCGGCTACTCAAAGCCGGTTTTGTGGTCTAGTGCATCGGCTGATCCTGCCGACGCACTCGTTTATTACACGCTTGCATTTAAATATTCTTTTGTCGTGTATTGTATCGGCAAAGCTTGCCGGTACGCCTATCTGAGGGATAATCGGAACTCCAGCCGATACACCCTCAAATTTAATGTTTACTCTGTCTCCTTGTCAATCAACAGGTCAGATTGACTGGCACGCTTGGTCTACTTTCCGTGCTTGGTGAACACTTGCCCTCGGATTCCAGTGTGTTGATTTTTGTGTCAACACATCTTTTGTCACGGTCGGTGGGACCCGACATTATCATCATGAATTTTCCAACGGAGATGTTCGAGCAAGCTATGAAACAAGCGATGATGAATTGGACTAATAGCCTGGCGAGCACGGCAAACAATACAGTCAAAGGTGTGGATGCTGGTAAAATTATTCATCAGTTTAATCATCGTGCATCACAGCCGATGGTTTTTTAGCATCAAACATCGGCTCAGACAGGCGGTTATCAATATTATGCATCGGCTCTGCAGCCGATGGCTTTTCAACAATCGTGGTTAACAGTCCAACGGCCACAACCTGTGGTTCAGCAACCGCAGCCGATGGCTTGTCAGCAAGTCTACATGGGATCTTGCTATCAACAGCCGGAATACTCGGCTAATGCAGCAGCTTGGACCGAATCACAGGCGAGGGTCCAGTATTATGAACAAACATCGGTTCCTCAGCCGATGAGTTTTCAATCGCAGTATTCTCCAATTACTATTCACATCAATTGGATAGCAATCAGCTACAAGTATCGGCTTTACAGCCAATGGCATATCAGCCACAAGCTATGGACCAACAGTGGGTGGCTCAAAAATCTCGGCCAATAGCTCAGCAGTCTTGGCTCAAGGGCAGCAGTTTTCTCAGCTATCGGCCCAGCTACAGCAACCAAGGAATTGGGAGTCACAAGGATTGGTTCAACAACAAGTAGCTTATCAACCACTAACCAATCAGTCTGTTGTATTAGAACCGCAAGGATTTGCACAACTGGTCATATCGGCTCAAGTTGAAGACGTTCAGTCGCAGTTTACACCTCAAGAATTACAGCTGGCAATCCCTCCTCAACAGTTAATCGCTCAACTTCAGCAGCCAATGAATATACCACAGCCAATTAATCATCAGTGTGTTGTAGCACAACCACAATTGCCAACGGATCAGCAGGTCCAATTGGCTATTGGGCGAGAAGACGTTGAATTGGAAGAAATTCCAGCCGATGATAATGACAAGGTTAAGATCAACTCGATCTTATGCCCATGCATCGGAAAGGAATCTGAGAAGTACGGATTTGAGATTAGTAGAGCCGACAAGTCACAATCAGCTATCAAGATGGAGATTAGCGTGCAACCTGTTCCAGGAAACGTAGTTGAAGTCAACGGCCAGAAAGAGACACTTCTAGCGTTGACATATGAAGAGGCTAAGGAATTAGTGGCCGTTGATCGGAAGATTGCTAAGGTAGGGCAGAAGATAATTTCTCAGATTATTTACTCGCTGCCCGGACGTATTGCCTAGAAGTATCGGCCATTTGGAATTTGTTTTCCATGGGATCCAGGCGGACAAGAGATACATGCATGATGCTAAAGGAAACCATCTGGCCTAAATTAGTTGTTCTTACACACAAGAATGGCCGATGGGGGAAAAGAGATGATAAGATATTCTTTCGTCTACATATTATCCGGATTAATTTGGCATGCCAAGTTAATTACGGAGGACCACAAATGATGTGAGAAAAGATCCGTGCATGCAAATATATTTGTTTGATACAATCGGCTGAAAGTTGAACATTCACATGGCCGCATGTACGCATGTACATGCAAAAGGATCAATTCAAATAGTGCCTATCGGCTGATTGGTTCAAGGATTTCACCGACGGAGTTAATGAAAACGTTACATCAAAGATGGGGTTATACTAGCGTACTCCTGCCAAGGCTAGTGGAATATGAAAAAGTTGTTTACTCTTGCCGATTTGCTTAGCTATTGAATTTCTTCATCGGCTAATCATTATGAGGTGTTACCACAAGCCGGTGAGATGACCAGAAGATTGGATTCAGACTACAGGATTTGCACTGGCCTTTTGGCTCTAAAAATAGCCAAGACAGATGCATCCGTCGGTTCTATGAAAGATGGCCGATGCATCTTTATATATGTCAGCTCTACAGTGGAATACGATTGATATATTTCTTTTGGATAACTGAAGGGAGAAAGACAACAGGTAGAAGGTGATTCTTCCCCAGCTAACGTGTTATGCTCTATATCGGCACTATACTGTTTATGATCGCCCAGACACCGGGAGCCAATATCCTTTATACGTTTACGATGAGTACACAGTTCTATCGTCAGACAGATGGCATCGGAAGAAGACATTGAGCACGTTGGAGAGCAATTGGAGCGTCACTATTGATTAAATAAATTAAAGGAGCAGTAATCACTGGAGTGTCTTCGTTAATCACCTCCTTCTCTTGTATTGATGGTGTAACCGATCGGGGCCTTGGCAAGAAGGAGCTTGAGCTTACAAGTGTTTATTCGGAGGGGCAGTGCAGCGGTCTTTTCTGAAGGAATATTTAGCCGATGGAATTATTTAAACTGGATGCTCATTGGCCGGCACTTAAAGAAACATCAGCCCGTGGAAAATATTGAGTCAATGAAGCAAAGCTAACAGATTGTTTTAGCGGCCAAATATCTCCTATTGCGGTGCACTGATCGGACAAAGCCTAGTTTATCGGCTCAGGGGGCAGCGCGAAGCCGAAGACAGCTGGCGTCGAGTTTATTCGTCCCTCCACTATCGTCTGGGCATGCATGCAAGGACGCCTGATATGGGTCATGGTTGGTTCATTAGAATGTTGATCGGCGACATTTTTTTTCTCTTGCTCAAGCTGTGCATGGGGCAGCAATCATTCGGGAGCTTTCATCGGCCACTTGTTTTTCTTATGAATGATAGTGTGGCGCGGCCGATGAGCGCAATAGCATGAGAATCAAGCCTACACATGTTTCTAGTCAGCTGACAGATGGTAACCGGTGAGTGTAACCTTAGAAATCCCTGGAAAAACCAACGTTCTGGAAAATTGCACCGAAGTTAATTTTAAATATCATCGGTTTAACCGGTGTATATAACCTTGAAACACCCTGGAAAACCAACGTTCTGGACAACTGCACCGACGTTAATTTCAAATATCGTCGGTTTAACCGGTGTATGTACTTGTCCAGACTCTGATAACTGCGTTTAACCGACGTATAGAAAAATGGAGTCGTCGGTTAAACCGGTGTATAGACTTTTTCTGATTTTGCCTTTTCTGATTTGAGTCTTGAATGAAATCCAAATATTTTTGAGATATAAGTTGAAAACCACTTATTTGAACTTCTAGGAACATGAGTGACCAAAGTGTGCATCCATTTTTAATTGACCATGTTTATGCTCAAGTTACTTGGCCTTAACCCCTCTTAATAGTGCGACCTCTACAAAACTATAAAACCTATACTAACCTAAGTGTCCTTCTCAACCTTGCGACACTTAGGACTAGAAAGATCCTTAGTATTGTTATATACTTGAGTTGAATACCGAGATCGCCTTTTTGAACAATGAAATTGAGGGGCCTCTTTAACGTATGATCCAATGAGCGATAATATTTCATTAAGCTGCACAAACTCATTAGTCACAATAATGGTTGTCATTAATCACCGAAACAAACCTTAAGGGCCTAGATGCTTATAATCTCCCCCTTTTTGGTGATTGATGACAACACAAACATAAAAATAACGAGAGAGCGAGAAAGATAAACAGGAGAAACTCAAGCAAACTCGAAAAAGAACCAAAGAGCTCAACGGCTCAAATGGAATCCATAGATATGTCTCAAAACACAGCATACGCAAGAGTCAAATGTACATATCCATGAACTAACATCAAATGAGATATAAAACATCAAAGTCCTGTAACTACGAGCTCTCTCTAGCTCTACCCTCCTCCTGACTCCAACTCCCCCTAACTCTCTCTCCCTTTGGCATCAAAGCACCAAAAAGGCAAGCTACGGGTCCTGCTGTCGCGGCACGGCGAGGAAGCGGTCCAGGTCGTCGTCGTCGGACGGAGAACCCTCGGTGACGGACGGGAGCTGCGGGTCTGAACTGACTGGAGGTGTAGCTGTCGTGGAAGCTCTCGTGCTGGCACTGCCTGGGAGAGGGTCCGTAGAAGTGGTAACCGGGTCAACAGAAGAAGTGTCACTATCTGAAGTCGTGACTGCTGAAGCTGTCGGCTGCATCGACTGCGGAAGTATAGACTCCTCTCCTCCTCCTCCCCCTGGAAGTGGTGCCTGTGGAACGATGGGGAGGGCGACTAACTGAACCGCTGACGGTGACTCCTGAAAGAGCGTAGTCACTGGCAGTGGCGAGAAGAGCGGACGACCGGCAGACCCAAGAAGTGCGGACATCGAGAACGTGGTCTCCGGTGTCGTCGAAGGAGCTGGAGCTGCAGTAGGGGCTGGAGCTGGAGTGACTGCAAGCTGAGATGCTCCAACACCCTGAAGTCCTAGCTGTTGCGGGGCGAGTCCGGTGTGAGTGTAAAGCTGTGTGATCATCCCGAACATCGCCATCATGCCCTGCTGCATCTGCTGGAACTGAGCGTCCGTCCTCTGTGAAACTCAGTCAATGAGCCCGACAAAATACTCCTCAGCTGCAGCATGCTCTCGGGCAGCCTCCCTCTGAATAGCTGCAAGCTGAGCCTCATGGGCTCTCCTGGCCTCCTCCTGTGCAATCCGATCCTCTCTCTGCTGAGTGACAAGCTGCTGAAGGAGAGAGATGAGCTCGGACGGCTGAGTCACCTGGGACTCTGAGACAGTAGCAGCTGCTGGTGACATCTGAGGTGGCTATCTGGACCCTCCTGCCTCGTGGTCGTGACTGGCTGGTGCTGCAGGAAAGTACTCGTCATCCTCGGAGGAGTCTGACTCAAGCTCAGACCAGTGAATCTCATCATCTCCTCTGGGAAGCTGTGCCTCTGCTGCTAGAAGTGCCTCGTCCTCCTCTGCCACTCGGGCCTGCACCCCAGCTGACAGCCGTGCCATAGCAGCTCTGTCTGCCTGTATGCCCCTCCTCCGGTCCTGTGGTGCAGTGGGACGGTAGACTGGGAACCTGGGGGCCTCATCCTGACGGTAAACTGCACTGATGGGTGACTCAGCTGGCATGATCATAGAG
The DNA here is from genome assembly GCF_016808335.1 of Panicum virgatum. Taxonomy (NCBI): domain Eukaryota; kingdom Viridiplantae; phylum Streptophyta; class Magnoliopsida; order Poales; family Poaceae; genus Panicum; species Panicum virgatum. The sequence goes on from NC_053149.1 coordinate 11,675,984, forward strand.
CAGATGTAACTGATCCAGTGAGCATAAGGAAACTGGCGTACAACACTCATCCCATCAGTGATCACATCCTCTATCTCAGCCAGAATAAAATCCACTATGTCAAACGGCTCGTGAGTGAGGATGTGTAGAAGCAGTAACTGCTGCAGACCTGTGAACCCCTCTGGGTAGCCACTCCTCGGTAACAAGGTCCTCCGGAGTGCCATGTGAACTGCGTACGCCTCTGGGGTCAGCAAGCTGGGAACTCTGGCATACGATGCTGGAAATGGCTGACGGAAGCACTAAGAGATCACCTCGTGAGAAGGTGCACTCCCGCCAATCATCGCCCTGCGAGGTGGATCTGGATCTCCGTATACTCTCTCGTGCAGGGAGACATCGACCAAGTCGACTCCAAGGATCCCTGCAATCGTCGCCCTGGACAAACCAAAGACCTGGCCTCCAAACATGAAGTGCACGGCTCTGTGCTCGGGAGCAATCCAGGCTGTGGCATAGAACACTCTGACCCAGTCCTCAATATATCTGTTCTGCTCCATCTCAAGTAGCCTAGGCAGACCTCTGAAGTGTACAAAGTGCTCTCTAACGTCCGCTCCCCCTGCGGCTGTCCTCAGTGAAACCCAGTCGAGCACTCTATGCGGAAAGATCAGATGTCCCCGCCTCTGATAGGTCTCGTAGAAACTGGCCTGAAGGAGCGACCAGAACCTACGGTCAACCCTGCTGTCACGTGTCACGGGGAACCAGTCCTCCTCTGCTACACTCCACCTGAGCCTCTTGACCTTCGCCGCATTGGCCTTGGTCAAGTTCTGGAGCAACACACCTGGCTCCAAACGCACAACAGTGTCCATACGGAACACTGCGCGCTCGGCCTCTAGGGCCTCGGCTCTGCGAGCTGCTACTGCTGCAGCTGTGGACCTGCGAGGCTCCTGTGGCTGGTGACCTCCTCGCATCCTCGGTCCAGTGCGACGCTCGGTCGCTGGTGAAGACTCTCCTGCTGGGGACATCTGCCGAGTGCGGCCAGAACGTCGTGGAGTCGGTGACCCCTGAGTACTCTGCCCCTGAGACTGCTCTGACTGCGCTGCATCTGAATCTGCATCTGAATCTGAGCGATCTGACTCTGCTGCTGCCTCAGTCGTGGCCCTGATGGCCCTGGCACCTCGGACCCTGCCCATACCTCTGCCTCTGCCTCTGCCTCTGGCAGGCTGCTCCCGAAACGCGAACGGACAAGCACGACCTGACGCCTGCTCCTCGGCGGCCTTGGCCACCATCTTGGCCCTCTTGGCCTCCCTCTCTGCCCAGGTCCGCTTTCGGACCGGCTTCTCGACCACGACCTCCTTCCCCTTCCTTTTCTCGCGACCCATCTCGGTCAGGCAATAAATCGAACACCTCGCGAGCATTGAGCGAGAGTGTGCTGCGGCTGCGGCGTGTAGGGTGCTGCTGCGAGGGCAGCGCGTGGTGCAAGAGCGGTGGCTCTGACCATGGCGGTGGCGCGGAGTGGCACGGCGGCGGCAGCGCGCGGGCAGTGGCGCACGCGGGCGGCAGGGGCTGCGCGTGAGCGGCGCGGGCGCGTGCGGGCGGAGCGCGAGCGGCGATAGCGCAGGCTGCGCGTGGTGGCGGCTTGGGCCGGTGGCGTGCAGGCGGGCGGCGTGAGGAGCGAGCGGCTGCGGCTGCGTGGATCGGCGATGGCGGCGTGCAGGCGAGTGAGCGGCGTGAAGAGAGAAGGAGAAACAGAGGCCGGCGGCACGGGCAAGAAACATATATGACACATGGGCCCCGCATTTTTCCTTAACGCCGGTTAAACCGATGCTTAGGTCTAGAACGCCGGTTGAATGCATCGGTTCAGTTCACCAGAGACTCCAGCAGAAATTCATCTGAACGTCGGTTGATCCGACGATATGCATTTTGAACTCGCCGGTTGAACACTGCTATCACCGGTTGATTGTTAGGTCAGATCAGTGTTGTGTTCACCGGTTGATCCGATGATGTGACAATTGCATACGCCGGTTGAACGCCTGGTTTTGACTGAGCTGAGACAGAACTTAGTAACGCCGGTTAAACCGATGGTGTAGATCCATTAAGCGTCGGTTTAACCGGTGAACCCGAAAAACCTTCACTCAGCTCACTCTTCTATGCTAAATCCAATAAACTTATAAAATTCAACTAAACTCAAGTTAATGGACTTGCATAGGCGACTTTGGCCCTCAAAATACTTAGGATAGCATAGAGCTTAGTAATTTTTCTTTTCGAATACAAGGAAAAGCCGCAAAGCGAGACAAAGCGCCAAATAAAATGTATGAGCCTTGTCATAGGAATATTGAAGATAGAGAGCTTCAAACTCATCATGACATGACTCACTAGGCAATAATGCACCTAACACTTTGCTCTATTCACTTTTCATGAATTAAGATCTTGCATATGAAACAAGTCTCATTTTCATCAAGTGATCTCCTTTGTGACCCTTACGCATGCAATGATGGTGCAAGCTACAACCATATGCGAGAGAAGGATAAACATGAAGTGCACATCTATATGACAAGAAATGCATAACAAGAATTTAAATTATACTTGTCAAGTTTGAACCCACGGAAAGCTTCTTCATGATGAGCCTTTCTACAAGCCTAGAGGAAAACAAGTGGACCACCACCTCTAACTAAACCCATGCTCATCACTATCTTACCATGGTTAGACAAGTGTCCTATATGTATGCATTTTTCTATATGACATGGCAACTTACATGACGTTTGCCGCATCTAATATATTAAGCTCATTCCTTAGCCAAACAAATGTACTCTCGTCCAATGGTTTTGTGAATATATCCGCCAATTGCTCTTCGGATCTGACACCTTGAAGAGATATGTCTCCTTTAGCTTCGTGATCACGCAAGAAGTGATGGCGAATATCAATGTACTTTGTGCGAGAGTGTTGAACCGGATTTTTGGCAATTTTTATGGCACTTTCATTGTCACAAAGGAGTGGAATCCTATCTAGTTTCACACCAAAGTCCAAAAGGGTTTGCTTCATATATAGGATTTGGGCACAACATGCACCGGCCGCTATATATTCCACTTCCGCGGTGGACAAAGCCACGGAATTTTGCTTCTTACTCGACCAAGAAACTAGAGAACGCCCAAGCAAGTGGCAACCCCCGGAGGTACTCTTGCGATCCACACGGCTTCCGGCAAAATCCGAATCCGAGTATCCCAAGAGATCTAAGCTAGCGCCTTTGGGGTACCACAAGCCTATGCTTGGGGTGTGCTTGAGATACCGAAGGATCCTATTCAGAGCCGAGAGGTGTGATTCCTTTGGGTTTGCTTGAAAGCGGGCACACAAGCACACACTAAACATTATATTGGGCCTAGATGCAGTAAGGTAAAGCAAAGACCCTATCATAGAATGATAAAGAGATTGATCAACCGGTTTACCGTCCACATCCAACTCGAGATGCCCATTGGTTGCCATGGGTGTCTTGATCGGCTTGCATTCATCCATCTTGAACTTCTTCAAGATATCTTTAGTATATTTTTCTTGATGGATGAATGTCCCTTCCTTCAATTGTTTGACTTGAAAACCAAGGAAGAAGGTCAATTCGCCGATCATGGACATCTCGAATTCCCTAGACATCATGGTAGCAAACTCATGGCTTAGTAAATCATTAGTTGAGCCAAAGATAATATCGTCAACATAGATTTGACAAATGAAAAGATCCCCGTTGACATCTTTTGTGAACAATGTGGTGTCCACCCTCCCGATCTTGAAGCCTTGCATGATTAGGAAGTCACGAAGCCTCTCATACCAAGCCCTTGGAGCTTTTTTGAGCCCATAGAGTGCCTTGTGCAACCTATAAACATGGTTAGGATTCCTTGGATCTTCAAATCCGGGAGGTTGCTCAACATAAACAAGTTCGTTAATAACGCCATTTAAGAATGCACTTTTCACATCCATTTGATATAACTTGATATTATGATGCGAAGAGTAAGCAAGAATGCGGATAGCTTCAAGTCTTGCGACCAGAGCAAAGGTTTCACCAAAATCCAAACCTTCGACTTGAGAAAAACCTTTTGTCACAAGTCTTGCTTTATTGCGTACCACTACCCCATATTCATCTTGCTTGTTTCGGAAGACCCACTTAGTGCCGATGATGTTCTTGTTTTTCGGAGGAGCTTCGAGGACCCAAACTTCATTGCAGGTGAAGTTGTTCAATTCTTCTTGCATGGCTATCACCCAATCCGAGTTCTCAAGCGCTTCCTCTATTCTAGTGGGTTCAATACAAGAAACAAACGAGTAATGTTCGCAAAATGAAGCATGCTTAGAACGAGTTCTTACTCCTTTGGAAGGACTACCAATGATTTGATTAATTGGATGATCCTTGGAGATACGACCATGCTTCACTAGCGGTTCATGCGTGGATGTTTGTTGAGGTGGATCATGGGTGACTTGTGCTTGTGGTGGAACATTTTGCTCTTCTTGTTCTTGGACTTGGGGTGTTGGCATTGGAACACTTTCTTGAGATTGTGGATCATCCTTTTCTTTATCTTCATCCATTTGGGGTGTCGTGGAGGTGCTTGGTGTAGATGAGGAAGGTCCTCCCCCTTGATCATTGTCTTCATGCATCTCTTCCGGCTTGATATCCCCAATGGACATCTTCTTCAAAGCTTCTTCAATCTCCTCATCACCAATATTGTCATAGCCAACAACCTCCTCTTGGGAGCCATTGGATTCATCAAACTCCACATCACATGTTTCTTCAACTAACCCGGAGGTTTGATTGAATACTCTATATGCTTTGGAGTTTGATGCATAACCAAGAAAGATTCCTTCATCACATCTACTCTCAAACTTACCGAGCCTTTTCTTCTTATAAATGAAGCATTTGCAACCAAAGACTCGAAAGTAGGATATGTTTGGTTTCTTCCCGGTGATGAGTTCATATGGCATTTTCTTGAGGAGTCGGTGGGGATACACTCGGTTGGATGCATGGCAAGCCGTATTGATTGCTTCCGCCTAAAACTTCTCGGACGTGCCATAACCATCCAACATTGCTCTTGCTAGAGTGATTAGTGTTTTATTCTTTCTTTCGACCACTCCATTTTGTTGAGGTGTGTAGGTGGCGGAGAACTCATGCTTGATGCCCTCTTCATCGCACCATTCTTAAATCTTAATATTCTTGAACTCGGTGCTGTTGTCACTCCGGATCTTCACAATTGGGGAGTTGTACTCCCTTTGAGCTCTTCTTGCAAATGTCTTGAAGACTTCCGGAGTTTCACTCTTATCGCCTAGAAACATGACCCAAGTATAACGTGAAAAATCATCAACGATTACTAGGCAATAGAGATTACCACCAATGCTCTTGTATGTGGTTGGACCAAAAAGATCCATGTGAAGTAGCTCGAGCGGCTTGGAGGTAGACAACATCGTCTTGATGGGATGATGTGTTGCAACTTGCTTTCCGGCTTGACATGCTTTACATAGTTTGTTTTTGTCAAAGGTGACATCCTTCAAGCCGGTGATCATCCCTCTCATGTGGGCATTTTTGAGGTTGCTCATGCCAATATGAGCAATTCTTCTATGCCAAAGCCACCCAAGAGACGACTTAGTGAAGAGGCATGTCATGGAGCTTGTTTGCTTTGAAGAGAAATCCACCAAGTAAATGTTGTCATGCCTAAACCCCGTGAATACCAATGACTTGTCTTCTTCAAGGGTTACTACAACACCATTCTTTTCAAAGGTACACGTTAGTCCAAGATCACATAATTGAGCAATTGAAATAAGATTAAAACTAAATGCTTCTACAAACAAGACATTAGAAATGTATAAATCTTTAGAAATTGCTATTCTAGCCAAACCTAAAACTTTTCCCCTTGAGTTATCACCATAGGTGACATGTTCATGATCGCCGGGGTCTTCAAGAGAGGTGAACATGCTATCATTGCCGGTCATGTGTTGAGAGCAACCGCTATCAAGTACCCAATGTTTTCCACCGGCTTTGTAGTTCACCTACACACATGAGAATCAATTTTGAGTTTTTGGAACCCAAGCGAGCTTTGGGCCTTGCACATGTGTGACAAGAGCTTTGGAAACCCAAAGTTGCTTGGGGAGCTTCTTCTTTGCTTCCTTTGTGATTTTGCCAATGAATTTGGCCTTCACCTTGCCCTTTACCTTACTCAAAAGAAAATGTTTATTTTAATGCATAGATGAGTAATTCTTAGGTAAAGTAGGGAAAGAACGTGATGGCAAAGGACACTCCCTAGTGTGGTGCCCGGTGACTTGGCAATATTGACAATATGATCCAACTTCTTTTATGAAGCTAGTCTTGATCTCCGGAGATGGAGTAGTGCCTTGATTTGGCTCCGGAAATGAACCAAGACCTCTCTTGCCATAGTCGCCAGCATTGTTGAAGAGAATTTCCTTGTGGATGTATTCTCCTCGTGAGAGCTTCTCCACACTACTCTTGAGGCTTGCCACTTGATCCATCAATTCCTTTTCCCTAGAAGGAGCAAGCTCGGGCACAATATTAGTAGCATGTGCATCATTGAGTAGGTCATCACATGAAATAGAAGCATTGACCATTTCAATATTTTCATTGAAAGAGTTCTCAAGACTTGGGTCAATTGCTTCATAGGCAAACTCAAGCTCTTGATATTTGTGAGCTAACTCCCTATGCTCTTGCTTGAGTTTTTTGTGGCTCTCTTCAACTTGCTTAGCAAGTGCAAGTGACTCATTGTGCTTTTTGAGCAAGTCATTGTAATTTCCAAGCAAATCGGAGTGAGCTAGCTCTAACTTGGCATGAGTGCTCTCAAGAAGTTTGACATTGCCATTTTCCCTCTTGATGACGGATGTATACTCATTGATGAGGTTAGCAAATTCATTAGGATCAAGCTCATCATCACTATCACTATCACTATCACTATCCCTGTCACTATCCTCCTCACATACCTTTGTGTTACCTTTTGCCATGAGGCACATGGGAGGTGGAGATAGCGATGGTTCTTCATTGGTGAGAGCAATGGTGACGATGTCTTCTTCATCACTTGAATCTTCACTTGATGAGACATCGGTCACCAATTCTTGTTTTTCCACCAAGAAACTTCTCTTGTTGTGGCCTTTCTTCTTTGGGAAGAGCTTGGTCTTCTTGTCATGACTCTTCTTCTTCCCAAGTTTCTTGTTCTTGATCTTCTTTTCATCTTCATCATCATCGCTTGAATCATGGCGATGCTTGCTCTTGTTGTCCTTCTTTCTCTTGTCCGGCTTGGGGCAATCGGGGGAGATGTGACATTTTTCTCCACAATTGTAGCATGTTTTGTTCTTGACATCTTCCCTTGGCCGGAATATTCTTCTTTTAGGGTCAAAGTTGTACCCCTTCTTGTTGATCTTGTCACTCAAGCGTGTGAACTTTCTCATCATGAGAGCAAGTTCTCCATCATCTTCATCATCGGATGAGCTTTCACGATGATCTTCTTCTTCATTGCTTGAGCTTGATTCTTACTTGATCATCTTGAACTTGCGGGGCTTGTTGGTCTTGGTTTTGAGAGCGATTGATTTGCTTGTATTTGGCTCTTCGGACATACCAAGAAAACCCATTTCATGAGCGCGAATTTCACCCACAAGCTCTCCCACTTCCATCATATCAAGATTCTCCTTTTGAAGCATTGCATTGATGATATTGTACTTGGGCTTCGGAAGGAGCATGAGTATCTTGCGGTTGATGGAGCCACTGTCAATTTTAGATATTTCAAGTGCATTAATGTTCTTGACAATGACATTCAAGCGAGAATACATATCATTGTAATTTTCATGAGCTAGTATTTTAAAAGAATCATATTTAGCTCTAAACAAGTGATATTTTTTCTCACGAACTTTTGTGGAGCCTTCATGAATTTCAATGAGCTCTTTCCAAATATCACTTGCCAAGTCTATGCCATTAACTCTAGCAAAGACTTCCTCACTATTAGCTTTGAAAATTGCATTTCTAACCTTAGCATTCCACTTTAATTGTTCGGGGGTGGGATTTCCGGTGAACCCGGTCTTAGTCGCTAACCACACTTCGGGGGCAATCGCATCAAGATATGCGGCCATGCGAACTTTCCAATAAGTAAAGTTCTTGCCCTCGAAGTGAGGCGGCGAACCACCCATCTTGGCCATAGCTCTAGGCGGTGAAGCCTAATGATCCAAATGAGCAACGAGGCTCTGATACCAATTGTAAGGATCGATGGACAAAGGGGGGGGTGAATTGGGCCTTTTTCAAATTTCTAAAATAAAGTAAAGCAACCTTAACCTATGCAATACTAGTAAGGCTCAATTCACCAACCGGCTAACTAAGCAAACTACACAAGCTATAAAGGATACACCAAGATGTGAAACTAAGCAAGGTAGAGCTAAGTTGTGATCTCTAAGGTCAAGCACATGAATAATTGCATGAAAGTAAGTGCTTGAAAGTAAAGAGTGGGCAGGAGACGACCAGATTTTTTCTCGTGGTGTCGATGTGTTGGCATACACCCCTAATCCACGTTGTGACACTCACTAAGAGTCTTGTCACCTCCCATGTCACCGAGACGAGGGTGCTCAGTAAGAGTCTCCGTTCACCATCCCGGCATGGTGGAGTTCAAGCCACGTACAAACTTCTTCGGGCTCCCACAATCAACTTGACAAGCTCCGGAAGAAACACCTCAATCACCAAGATCGCCTAGGTGCTGCCAATCACCAAGAGTAACAAGTTAGGGCCTTCACTTGAGTAAGAACCGATCACCAAGAACGGATGCACACAAGCTTCTCTCTACTCAAGTCCTTAGTCTTGCTTCTTGAATGATTGAATGAACAAATGTGTGGAATATGAAGCTCAATGTGGCTCTCAACAATAATATGAGTGTATGAATGTTGCCTGGTGTCTAGAGACTGCAAAATGACCCATTGGAGGGGTATATATAGGCAGCTCACGCGGATAGAGCCGTTGGAGAAAAGCTGCCAGAAAAGTACGCAACGCCGGTTAATCCGACGGTCCTCCAAAAGTCATCGTCGGTTTAACCGATGAATGTAAACTGCCCATTTGGAAAACTAGCCGTTACAACTTGGGCAAATTAACCGACATATCATCGGTTTAACCGGTGAGTGTAGTTGTCCACTAATCAACTGAAAAACCAACTCTCTGGACAACTGCACCGACGCTAACTCAAATCCATCGTCGGTTTAACTGATGAGTGTAACCTTAGAAATCCCTGGAAAAACCAACGTTCTGGACAATTGCACCGACGTTAATTTTAAATATCGTCGGTTTAACCGGTGTATATAACCTTGAAACACCCTGGAAAACCAACGTTCTGGACAACTGCACCGACGTTAATTTCAAATATCGTCGGTTTAACCCCTCTTAATAGTGCGACCTCTACAAAACTATAAAACCTATACTAATATAAGTGTCATTCTCAACCTTGCGACACTTAGGACTAGAAAGATCTTTAGTCTTGTTATATACTTGAGTTGAATACCGAGATCGCCTTTTTGAACAATGAAATTGAGGGGCCTCTTTAACATATGATCCAATGAGCAATAATATTTCATTAAGCTGCACAAACTCATTAGTCACAATAATAGTTGTCATTAATCACCGAAACAAACCTTAAAAGGCCTAGATGCTTACAAGAGTCATTGAGGAGCAAGGTTATATTTTGATTTAAAATCTTTCAAAAAACCCAAATTATTTAGCAGGGGAAGTAAAGTGGATTTGATTCTTTGCATCGGTTTAAAAGATTGTGATAAAAAAGCCTGAAGAAGATCTTCGGCTATAAAAAAGGATTGTACCAGAAAAGTTTATTGCAGTTTCCGGTTTGCTACTGTCTTCATCTTTCAGCTGAATTATGGTGGGAAATTGGAAGAAAGACTTTGGTTATGGAAAAGCAGTATCAGAAGAGCCGAGGTGTTAGCTATCAAGCAGATTGAGGCATCGGGTTTACAAAATTTCGAAGCATGAAGCATTCATATTCCGAAACTGGGGGGGGCTTGTGTTGACACCGAATTTTGGTAAATCCAATGTAAGTTGAATTACGAAGCAATCGGCTGTTTGTGTTGACTTGAGAGACGACAGCAATTGCCGATGGAGCTAGAAGCCTGCTAGTTGGGAATTCTCACGTGGCAAGAGGAGCACAAGCTAACAAGATATGAAGTTACTATAAAGGAAACAACACGATCTTCGTTAGCAAACGTGATTTGTGTCTTGGCTGGATTATTTTATTTGGATGATTGAAGCACGTCAAATGGAATTTGGGGTCTGCACGTGCATATGTCCATTTATTTGTGTTGCAGATGGCGCACGAATTATTTGGCTTAATCTAGCCGGATAATCATGTAGTTAACATGCAAGTCAAAGCTCAGGAAGCTTCTCATACGAGAGATACAAAGAAGGATCAGCATGCGTGGGGCAAAAGAGCTTAGAATAAAATAAAGAAGGGTTGCCGCATGGAAAGTGATCCAGGTTAATGAAGTCCATAGTTGATTCTACATGCATGCCAGCCTTTCCACTTGCGAATCGGAGGAAGCTTAATCAAGGAGGGTTCAAAAATTAGAGTCCATGTATTTTAATATTAGTTTGTTTAGATATTTCTTTTTTAGCAAGTTTGGTGTACCGTGACCGGCTAGGTGGTCTAGGCTATAAATATGTACCCTTATTTATTGTGAAAGATTTATCACACGATCAACAAAGAAACTCTACTTTTTACCTGCAACTTACTTTTCGGCGACTTCGCCACTTTTTTTTTCTTTTCGGTAAGTTCTTTCGAGTTGATTAAGGACGCATCACATTCGAGCGACTTGATCTACTGGTAAGTTTTCGTTTACCGAATAAATCTGAGTTTTAGCTTCCGGGCGCATTGATGTGGCTTCGTTCAGATCTATTCAAAAGTTATCGAGTTTATCTAGGCTTTGACTTCCAGATGTATCGCTGTTGTCTCGTCTAGATTTATTCACCAATTATCGATATCGACTAGATTTGTAGGTTTTTCTACACTTTTTGGCTATTATCACACCTAAAAATATATTAGATCGGCTTTAGATTTTGCAGTAATACCTTAGTTATCTCAAGAACCAGTTTAGATCTGTTTTTAGTTTACATCATCTGAGTTACACATTCGTAGTTTAGATTTTGTTACACACGCAAAATCGGCTACTCAAAGCCGGTTTTGTCGTCTAGTGCATCGACTGATCCTGCTGACGCACTCGTTTATTACACGCTTGTATTTAAATTTTTTTTTGTCGTGTATTGTATCGACAAAGCTTGTCGATACGACTGTCTGAGGGATAATCGGAACTCCAGCCGATACACCCTCGAATTTAACATTTACTCTGTCTACTTGTCAATCAACAGATCAGATTTTAACATTTACTCTGTCTCCTTGTCAATCAACAGATCAGATTGACTGGCACGCTTGGTCTACTTTCCGTGCTTGATGAACACTTGCCCTCGGATTCCAGTGTGTTGATTTTTGCGTCAACACAAGTAATTGATTAACTAAGCAATGCACTAATAAAAAATACATGCGTTTGTTCTCTACCTCCATAATCTATCTGTAAAAACCCAGTAGAGTAAATCGATTCTTTGGAGCATCTTCAAAGACCCTCTTTTTTATCCATTATACATTAATTTTATTTCTATCGAAACGTGGAAGGCAAATGGGAGCTGCACCCGCAATGATAGAACTCTTCCCTCCTCAGAGAGGGCACAAAAAAAATATTATAAACATGGGTAACGGGTTGTTGGGTTGGGCACAAAACAAAACCGCGTGTCGAATTTTACAACAGACAAAACACAGCACTAACACATAGGCCGCCCGTTTCAATTGGTATGCTACATACACTAGAATAAGCATAAATTAAGGGTCTACTTGAAGAAAAGGCCTTTCTTTCTTCCTCTTCTCCTCTCAACAGCCTGCGAAGGTCGGATGTTGAGCGTTAGTGCAGAAACAACACGCAGATGTGAGTAGTATCTTTGCAGGTATTTGATGGACTATGGATAAAAGTCCCCACCCCTCCCACTATAACACCTGGATTTTATGGTCGGGTTGGCTAGATGGGGCGCGCTAACATGGTATCAGAGCCGAGGTCCCGGGTTCGAACCCACCCGGCCACGCATTTCCGCTACGCGATTTTCCCTGCGCCTCTCTTGTGCTGAGACCTGCTGCGGGCTACATCGGGCACTAGAACCTGCTGCGGGCTACGCCGGGCTCGCACGTCGTAGGGGGAATGATGGACTATGGATAAAAGCCTCCACCCCTCCCACTATAACACCTGAGTTTTATGGTCGGGTTGGCTAGGTGGGGCGCGCTAACAGTATTAACGCAAGATACCGCCATAACTGACTGGGCATGTTGCTAGCCAACAAAACCATCTGTCACGCTGCAGGTTCTAAGCAACACATTAATTGCTAGGGGTGCGCACTAATTGTTTCACAGTTAACAAGTAATGTTTTAGAGCAGAAGAGATTGCTGTGCCATCAAACATGCTAATAATAAGGGCAATTTCTGGCTAACTTGGACACCACGTGTCATAAAAAGTCATCTTCGATTAGGAGGGTTGTGTGTTACCCTGGTGCTGAGGCATTTGCAAGCACTCGTTGTTCTAGGGGGGCAAAAAAATAGTTTTGGAGTTTGAGGTCATAAAGTGCAGTTTTCTAGCTCAATGTTCAAAATGAATGAAGGACAAAAGTTAAGGATTATAATGGGCCCTTCTCATTATAAAAAATTTACTATTGGTTTCATTAAACTGGGTTCACAAGCTCATGACACCCACTTACTATTGGTGAATGAAGATTACATTAAAGATAGGATGCTAATATGCTATGCCTTGTACAAGAGATAGTTCATACCATATTTTTGAACAATCTTAACACAAGAACAATGGTATCCCGCAACCTGCAAAGTTAAAACATGAAACAAGATAGGCAGTACATATTTATGTTCAGCATGATATTATTGTTATGTAAAGCATAAAGAGATTGTCTAGTGGATTATTCCGAAAGCCAAGGAAATTCGAGTAAAATTTTCAGATATCCAAATCAAAAGAGGGGGGGTGGGGGTGGGGGGTATAGGGTTCTAGACTGCCACACTTTCAATACTAAAAGACATGGAAAAAGGAGTTTCAACAGTGCCAATTGAAGTGATGATGCATGCAGTTTTTTGGCTCAAACAGTAGCAGATATCACTGCTGCTAATATATTTAGCCACTTGGGACTGTCAAAAATTTTACTGCTAGTAACTGAAGCAAACAGAAGCCTCATTTGGTACTCACAGTGTATTTTCTGCTGGCTTCAGATTATAATCAACACCATCAGCAGATATAATCGAAAACTCCGTTTGACGCCCATATGGAATCTTAATCTGAATAAGGACATAAGGTATTATAAGATTTGTTGTAAAGTGCACTTCATAAGCATATACTATGCATGCACGGGTTAAAATCAAATATGTGAAATTGAAGCAGTTTCAAAGACAGCTGAAGGGGTGTGTTTTTTTTTTTTTGGGGGGGGGGGGGGGGGGTAGCAGGTGACAACGTAGAAACTTTTTTTCGAATTTAAAAAAAAATTCAAGCAATGACAACATAGAAACTTCAAGTGCAAAACAGAATTGTGCTAACCTTTCTCTTAAAAAACTGTGTCAACCCACGCTGGTTAAAATGAAGTAAATTATAATTGCAAACACAAAACACAAGCAGATACAGCACTCCATTTCCTGAAACGGCTTATGCTAAAGAGTAAAGACTTACAGCAGTTGCTTCCTGAAATTTCTCTGTGATAACAACACCACGCTGCCCATTACATTTAATGCTGTAACCTTCCCTCTTTATTGCTAGAACAGCTGGTTCCCACATGTCTAAAAATCTGACCTGCTGTTGGAGAATTTGATACTTCAGACAGTTGCATGACATCGGAAGTAACAAGAATACTTTTGCTATGTGAATGGGTAACTGCAAATGACAGAGAGCATACAGGCAGTTGAACTTGGACTTCATAGGTCATGTGCCCAATTTCAAGAGTTTTCTTAATAAGCTCCTTTGTTTCAGGATCTGCATCAAAGATGGTTGCTCAATTCAGAACTAAACTATGCAATGCTGCTGCTATATTATTATCTAGGTACTCCATCCAAAATAACAAGGCATGCATACATTTCAAAATTCAAACTTTGTAACTTTTGACCAACAATTATGCTAACTATACATGAGTCGAGTGATACAAAAGTGGTAACACCGGAATCACATTTGAATTATGATTATGTAACTAGCAGAAATACTACTAGAGAAATTTATGATCAAAATTCAGCTTAGAAGAACGTGCGCCAAATCAAGTTACACCCTATAAAAAATGGACACTTGGAGCATCAATAATGACCAGTGTTCTTGGGAATTAAGGAATGCAAGGAGATCAAACACAGTCTCTTTGGCGCTCTTCAAACTTGCCCACTGGCCAAAATACCATTAGTTTGTTATACTTCAACACAGATCAACTGCACCAACACATTGGCTTAGTATAAACGAGCTCTGCCAATATTAGACCGAGCACCAAAATATTTGCTTTCTACTAAAGTTCAATCCAAAATGAAAAAGCTAAGGAAGTACTGCATTATCTCAGGTATCTGTACCATCTCATGAGCATCCAACAAAGCTGAATGCATCATGGAAGCTTAAAAGATGTGAACCCTAGCACCCAAATTCTTTAAAGTTGCACTTTGTTTGAACAATACTGAAGTGTAAGGGCAAATACCATAATCACAATTCACAGTTCCTAAAACTCACCACACGAAATTTTTCTTTGCTCGTTAGCAAAAACCTTGATAAATTCCCCCTGCAACAGGAAATAGAATATTTCAAGAAAAATTAACACTAGAAGTGATAGAAGAAAATCAATTTTCTAATTTCTAGAAAGCATTTAACTTTGCATCATATCTCAAGTTCTTAACTCATTTGACATAGCATATTGGTGAGTAAACTTTACAGAAAAGTTACTTTCACCAGAAAATCCAATGACCCAGTTATCCAAATGCAAGTGTGATTCTGTACATCAGCGGAAACTTTCACTGCAACCATTGGGTTACGATGAAAATAAATATTATCTGCTAACACACTAGATTTAGTTTCAAAATAATATTTCTCAGAAACAGGGTTCCACACAAAAACAAAATTCTTCCCATGAAATCTTTCTCACAGTACCAAATGTGAACGGTATATCCATTGCTCACTGGAAAATTGTACATCAGATTTCGTCTGAAATTATTTGTGCATTCTGCTGTGATGTGTGAATGGAATGGAAAATAATGGTATCAGTATTGACTACAATGGCAGAAGTGGTCAGAGCACCCTACTGACCTACCGTCAGATCTGGGACCAAACAAACAAAGTAGAAATGAGAGGCAGCTCTGATTTTTAAAGGCTAGATGCCATGATATTTTCGCATTTTTGCCCTTTACTCATATTGGTGGGGATAAGAGCTGAAATTTTGCATTAGGGTCCCTACATCAAATATCCATCTCCTAGAACTATTTTGATCATTTCTTGTGATATTAATTGGATTCTATTGCCAAAATTCAGAAATCAACATAGCACTGGAATTGCTATCATACAAATGGTATAAAAAAATATCTAGCCCCCAAATTCCCAAATGTTCGGAAAGTACAGTATTGTAGTATAGCTTTTCAAAAAAAACAGTATTGTAGTATAAGGATCAATCATGCCAGATCTCTACAGACTAATCTGTCACGTCACCAGGGCAGGTACCAAATGTCCAGCAGACCTTAGGGCACGTGTTTTTACCATGATAGCTGTTTCTTTTCTTTAAATGGTTGTCCTGTTTCGTAGCATAGTAGCATAATGTAACTGTGGCCAGGGCCTGCATGACTTTAACAAGTCTCACATTGTAGAACTCAGTTATGCTCTTCTTAATACAAATATATGCACCTCTCCTGCAAGTTCCCGAAAAAGAAAGATCAACCACATGACAATAAGTACCTTTCTTTTCCTATCATCTAGGGGCTGGACTTCAATGGCTAGTAAAGTGTCCACATCATCAGCTGTAACAACATAGCTAGGCTGCCTTGCTCCTATATAAACAAAATAAAATCAAAATCATTGAGACATCATGACATCCTAGTTAATGCAACAAGTTAACAGAGCATAAGCTCACTTATAGCGTATCAGCACAAAAGGGAAGAAAAGAGAAATGGTACCCTCTATGAAATTTACAGAACCATCTTCTAAGTGGCGCACCCACTGCAGACACAAATAATTTGCAAGAAGTGAAACTATGTTGAAAATTTGAAACTCACAACTTAAGTGGTGAGCAAGAAATTTATTTCCTTATTCAGAATGTGGATAGACAAGAACTTGAAGCACACCTCAAAATTACAAGTGGTGGTACCATTGATGGGGTACCCACTTGCTAAAAGTTCTCGTCCAGGAAAAGCTTCACCTGTGATTCGAAGCCCTTCTATGCCTGGCAATGGATCATCATCTGCAGCTGCATATTCATAACAGGCATCTATCAATAGTATAAGGCTTATTTAGTCTTAAACAATATCAACTTAATTGAATAGTAGTTACCCTCAGAGAAAGAAGAACCAGGCTCCTCAAGGACTGTAGGGAGATAAGGATATGAAGGGTTTGTGTCCTCAAGGCCAGATGCCAAGTTAGGTGAGTCCCCAGGACCCCATCGAGCAGAAGGTTCTTGAGTGTTTTGGACTTCAGCAACCTCTGAACCATCCAGTACATCATTTCTACTGAGACCCTTGAATGGTGAGTTCTGACTCGGGGTCTCGTGAAAACGGACACCATGATAATCACCTTGGGATACTTGAGCAGGAACGTCTGTCCTAAATTGGTTTCTGAAAATCATACAAATTCGTATTGTGTTAGGCATTCTAGTAATGCGACAAGATAATAGAATATTATTTTCTCGAAGGCGCAGGAGAGTTGCATGTCATTTCATTAAAGAAGAATAGAGATCAAGCACAACACTACACCAGACCAAACCACAAGACACAGAAAACATAAAACATTCGCGAACCCTTAGACTATCAAGCAACTAGACCCTGGAGGTCCTTGGCACTAGTGGTGCAAAAAGGCGCACCTAAGGGTATCCACCGACCCTCTTTAATTCAAAAGTTTGCACTAATTTTTCAGAGTGGGAGCTCATTTTGAAAAACTAGTTCAATTTTTTAACTAAAGAGGGGCAATGGATACCCTAAGGGGCACTCATTTGCACCTCTACTTGGCACCAGCATCACACCACAATATGCATTGATCTGTCACGGCCCTTACTACAGCCGCCACATCAGGATTGACACCAGAAAAAAACACAGTAGTTCCTGTATTTCCAAATTTCCCAAGTAACTTGATGATTAATGATAAACAAATTAAACCCCTTATTGAGTTGCTTTCGACCTCTTTCAAATCCTTGCACCACCACCTAGAAAAACTTATTGTCTGGCTGTGGAGCCACTGCCAGCAAGGCAAGTTGATGTAGGATGATAAACCAAAGTTGTTTAGAAACCACACATGAGATCAGTATATGTTGGATAGTTTCCTCATCTTGGTCACAGCGAGGGCAAGCAAGAGGATGTGGCAGAGCTTGTTTGGCCAGTCTATCAGCTGTCCAAACAGGGTAAATATAATAGAATATTTTTTTATTTAGAACTACGTGAAATGGTTTCCTAAATATTACGTATGAACAGTCGATGTTTACCAAAATAGTATAACAAAAACATGAAAGGGAAAGAGACAAAAATTTGCTAATAGTAGTGTCAGTAATTCGTGAAGTGTTCATAATTTTAGCACGCTCAACGGCTCAAGAGATGACTAATACCGGTAGAGAACCAAAGTAATTGGGTATATTATTTCAATAATCCCATAAAGAGACACTACCTGCTTGAAAGAGAGTTCCCTCCCATGTCATCATGTTCAGCATTTCTTGTAGGAACCTCACTTGGAATAACTTGATGGTTTTTGTTACCGAATGCACCCCAATCACCTCTAGCTTGAACTGGGGAAGACATTGGTGATTGTACATGAGGATATGCTGTCTGGTGAATAATATCAAGGTTGCTTTTGCTCTGACAAAGTAAAGGTGTAGAAGCATGTGAATGGGAAACATGTGTTCAAAGAGTAATAGATGAAAGAGTATTTAACTAAAGATTCATACTGTAGTCACCAATATTTTTCCAGCAGGAGGATCGGTAGGAACAGGATGGCTGGTACTATTCAACAATTCAGTATGCCATGGAGTAATTTGATACCGTGACTCCCTTAATTTCTCCTGCATGATCCAAGTTTGCATACAAGGCAACTTCAAAGTTCTGTTAAGAAAAATATCAGCAGTAAGCTCTGCAAGCATGAGAAACTCACTACTGATTGCAGTATGACATGTTGTTCAGAGAGTAAATGCATGTTTTCAGTTGCTTAGTGTGGCTTACCTCAGTAACAATAAGTTGCTCCTGCATATGCTTAAACAAAATCTACAGAGGAAAGGAGCACACATTTAGCAAATAGTTAGCTCAGATGCTGGCTTCAATAGAACTAGGTACGATATTGAAGCAATTTTATAACAGTTTTTTTCTCAAACGTGCAGGAGACCTGCGCGTCAATATATTAAGCAATTTGGTAACAGGTTATCAATGTTAATTGAGTTCAGGTTGCTTTATCCATAATTAACATTGTCATGTTATGTTTGTTGATTACTTTGTACAAGGAAAAGAAAATGTATAGCACATAAAATTATTTCAGCCTTAATCTGATTCTCCCTTGCGTCCAATAATAAAGTAATAAACAGTTCAGGTCATCAAGTCCATGCTAAATGACAGCTCACTTGCCACAGCAAATACAAGAAAACAGAACTTACCTTTAGATTACCGACAATTGATTGGGCATCAAAAACAGAAGGCTGGAGATTGTCGTATTCAGACAGAAGAGGCAGCAAGGAATCTATGAAAGTCGATCTTTCTTGTTGGGCTGCCTGGACAGTAACATAAGCAAAAACTGAGTATCCTTTAATCTTTAAGTGCTAAATCCAAACAATGAACACAATACAAGATAAAATGGTATTATTACTATCAAGAGCAGATAAACTTGTACTAACATTATAACACTCAACCCCACCCCAATACCACTTGTAACACCCCGTGCCCAAAACCCACTTATTGCCCAACCCACCAACAGGGCGAGCCTCATATGCACAGCAACTCTACTTTGTACCTGCTTCGTGTATAAGAGTCAATGCGCGGGTGCTATTTGGAACGCAAGGGCTTATAAGCTGTCCCCAACTTATCTAAACTTTCCATAAGGGACTAATCCCACTACACTAAGGTCTGGGGCTACACGGGCCAACATTAATACTAATGGGCTGGGGTATTGCAAAAAAAAATGTTAATCCATATGAATGACTGCAGCACATAGTATGAATCTAGATGCCAAATCTAGTTCAACAAACCTATGTTAAGGTCTGCAGACTAATCCCACTGCACTAAGGTCTGCAGACTATATTAAGGTGATACTTCAACAAAGCCTATAATGGATGCACAGTCATGGCAATGAGTTATTTACTTTTAATGTCCTTATGAAGTAGAATTACCAACAGAATTGTTCAAAAGAAATCATCTGGCATATAGTCTACCTTAAGTACTTAGGACAGACAGTACAATGAATCTTAGCATCAACCATCAAGGAGCTAGAAGAAATTGCATTTTTCATAATTATCTTCAGGTATTGCAATAAAACAATAAAAGAAAATGTGTCGCATTCCGGATTGAAATTTGAACCAGTCTCATGGTATAAACTCAAGTAAGCACTGAGAAAGAACATTCATGAACTTCTGGAACAGAACTATTTTTGCTCCATGCTACATAAAAAGTCATGCTACCATCACTTTTTGTAAACATTTAGGATATTTTAAATAAACAGTGTGTTTTATAATGGAAATTTTGCATAAGTAACATCAAGCTTATATGAATAAAGTAATTAGATTTTTATTCTCATGGTTATGGTAAAACCAGTCACAATCTTGAAATGATTATATATGTGAGACTGTGAGTGCAGGCAAAGATATAATATACATCGATCATTCCCATGATATATCTCATGAAAGTTACCTGCAATGCATACGTTAGACGGATGTTTTCCTCAATAATATCTTGCCTGTATGACAAAGCTTTTGATGCTGCATCAACTAAATCTTGCTGCTGCTGATCAAATGCCTGAAAACAATTTATCATGATTAGATGATAAGCTCGCTCCAACGAATTATTGATTTGTGATATAATGAACATCTTACCAAACGCATATAGGCAATACGTTTTTCCAACATATATTTATCAGTGAGTATTCGGGCTTCCTGTCAGGAATTGCTTGTGGTCAATAGAAGATAGAAAAGGAAAAATACAGAGCAAGTGACCTTTATATGCAAAATTGATTACCTTCACAGTGTAGTCAGCAAGATGCTTCTTTAATTGCTTAATCTCTTCTTCACCTTCTTTGACCTTAACAATGAGGTCCTGTGTAGGAAATATCTTTGTTGGAAACAGAAGATATAGGTATGCATATGACGCTGTACAATAACTAACTAACCTGCTTCCAGGACATATTTGAGTTGATCCCTGAAACTGGCAGTAACCTAGATTCATACTCCCCATCTTTTCTATGCCTGTAAGCAAAGGATTTTTTTATAACTATAATGGAACCAAAAATCCAAAATGTCATCCCAAGGCAGGAATGTAGATGGCATCAAATATGCAAAGTTACCTATTTGGAGAAAGGGACCGAGATGAGGGAGTGGAGAACTGTGAGGGGCCACCATTGTCAACAGGAGTCTGTTCTCCTAATGACCTTTTAAATGCTCCGTTAGACTGGGGACTGTCAACGTACTTCTGTTTCATGGTTTCCTGAATCAGATGCTCTCTGCTTCCAAAACTCCCATTCTGAGGATAAATTGAGGTAATTTGGGGATTTATTGAAGAGCCGTTCTCAAATGATTTTGTGCCATCCATTTTATTAGCAACAGAATTGCGCTCTTGGCCTACCCCACTTGAAGAACTTTGGGATGTAGCATCTTCCCTCTGAAACCAAATCAAAGTACACCTTTCAAACAAAAGCTTGATGCCCACAAATATCCCGCAGAAGTATAATTGTAGCTGTTACATGTGAAGCAAGAGTTTTGTTTTTTCATAATGATTTCATGAGAGAAGTTGACAAAGCTGTTACAGTGCGTACAACAGAGCAATTGCTCAACCTGAATGTTGTTAGCATTTCAAATACAAACATAAACCATACAGAAAACTCTAGTCAATGAAAGTATCATATGCAAAACTATGAAACAGCTCGATTGTGTTAATCCTTTATGCCAAAAAAAAACATGCAGTGAAACCATTTGTTTTGCTGTTTCAGTATAAGAGAATAGGCAGAAGGTGTTTCAAGCTCCATGATAAACCACAGATCCAGTTGAGATTTTGCTCCCCTAGAACTTGACAGAATTCATACTAAGCTTTGCCAGTAACAATTTTCAGTAGAGCTGCTAGAGCATATATCTCAACAAAAACACGTGTACATGCCATGCTTCAATTTTAATACGACGGAAACAGCAGAACGAGATCACGGCCTGAAGAACTATATGCCTCTGGTAAGACTAAAATCCCGCATGAAACAGAAATGGACTTACAATCCTCTGTAGCTGTTGTGTTTTTCGCAAAAGCTCCTCCTTAAGGCGGTTATTCTCTTCCATCTGAAACGGAATAAAAATTTAAAACCAGCCGGCACATATTTACCCCCACAACAATCATCACCATTTCGCGCAAAGCTGCTGCGACAATAAAAACGAAGCGAAGCAGCCGCGGGCTAAGGGGGAGACGCGACGGAATTCGGAGGGACGCGCACGCAGGAAAGCGAAGGCGGGGATGGTACGAAGTGGGTTACCTGGCTGCGGATGGTGGCGTCTGCGCCCTCGACGGCGCGCATGACGCTGAGGAGGTAATCGGCGCTGGACCCGCCTCCGGGGGCCGCGGCGCCCTGGTCCGCGGGGTCGGAGATGGTCGCTGCGGCGAGGCCATCGGCGAGTTGGTCCATTTTGGCTGGCGGGCGGGCGCGGGCTTGGGCGAGACGTGGGAGCTCGGCGCACCGCAGGGTTCGGTCGGGGATGCGTCGTGGCCGTGACCGGGGGGGACTCTTGTCGAGTCGGCGCTCCACTCCGCTTTCGCCGGTGGAATTGCGCGGAAGGAGCCGAGCCCCACCCCCGCGGTGGTGGTGGACTCGACGCGACCCGCGGGGCGGGGGGGAGGGGTGCCGCCGCGTGAGGGCGGAACGGATTCCAAGCGCGGAATCGGCGTGATTAGTTTTTCGAAAAGAAATGTGGAATCGGTCAGCCGCCGGTGAGGGGCGGCCGCGGGCGGGGGTCACGCGTGCCGCGCGGAGGAAAGGACGGGGAGGGGGGGAGGGAGGGGCGGGGTGGTGGGTAGGTAGGCGGCTAGGCGCGGGCGCGGCGGAGGTGTGGATTCATGATGACGACGAACGAATTCGATCGATGCGAATAGCTCTCATCCGATGCGCCCGTGGCCGTGTGGGATGGATGCCGGGGGAATGATGGTCGTCGACTCGTCGTCGCGCGACTAGACTCGCAAGTCCACCACCACCTCGCTGCGCTTCGCCTTCGGTCGTATTCCTCTAACGTTGCCCAGGAAGCACGTTCCGTCTCGTCCCCAACGGCCCATGTCAACTAGACAGTGCCTCTCGCAAAATTCCGTTCTCACGCAAGTGCAACATTTTTCGCGAAGTACAATGTTTCGTGACGAGCGTCTCTTATTATTCCGGAGTTTTTAAGATCTGCCGTTTATAGCCATATAACTAAGGATGGAAACGGAGAGAGATGGGCATCCAAAATATTCGAATCCTCTGTATCCTAGGAATGGAAATGAGAACATGGATAGTTAAAATATTTGAATCCGTTTCCATGCAAATTCAGCGCGCTTCCATCCTGCATGTAATTAGGGTTACCAAATTTGTTTTTTGTGTCTAAAAATAAAGTTAGCAAACTGAAACTTTTGTTTTATGTGTTTGCTTGCCACATGCAATGCAACTATGCAATTGTGCGTTGGAAAAATTGTAGCAGAACAAACATGTCCGCTACAAATTTAGCATGCGATTAAACTATCTAACTTTTTCTTTTATCTTCTAGAAGTAGACACATGGAGCTGGATCCTCTCGCTTTTTTTATGGAAACGTCAGCAATACGGCATATTTGTCCCGAGATGATGATCAATCCATTGGTGGAGAAAAGTGAGAACAAATGCATCATTGTCGATTCGTGCCGTGGCTAACAAGGAGTGATGATTTTGTTATAGCAAAGTCGACAATTAGTGGGTAGGTGCAGTTTGTTATGGTACATGTATGTCGTGTTCATTGGCAATGGCAAAGTCGCCGGGGAACAGTTAATTTCAAAAGGATTATTGTCACATTAGAATATTGTCTTTTAAAAAATGGAATAAAAAATGGAAACTGACTTGTAGTTCATACTAATCCCAGCCACGAACAAATCGCCCTTCCGAATCGCTTGAATTTTGAATTTAGCATGAATTTTGTGGGCAACAATTGCGGCTATCTATAAAAGGGGAAAAGCAAGAACAAAAAGGCCTCGCAAAAAAAACAAAAAAAAGAAAAAGAAAGAAAACAGCGGCCGCGGCGGGGCCCATTTAGCAGTGGGAGAGGGAGCACGCAGGACGCAACGCGAAGCAACGACATGCCCCCAATGCAGGTGGGCCCCGCCCCTGGCTCGCTCGCTCGCTCGCCACTTCGCAATCAACTCAGGAGCCAGGCCCGTCTTCCTTATCTGCATCGCGTGCCTGCCAGCCTCTCTGCCCGCTGTGCCCCACCCACCCATCGCCATGTCCCCCGCGGCCACCGCGTGCGCCACGCCGGCGGCGGCGCGCCCGCCCTTCAACACCGTCCCGGCCCGCCGAGCGACGCCCTCCGCCGCGCGCCCGCCCTCCGCCGCCGGGTGCTGCTTCTGCACCGCGGCCTCCTCGGCGTCGTCGCCCTCCACCTGGGACTGGACCCGATGGAGCCGCCACTTCGACGAGGTCGAGCAGGCCGAGAGCTACGCGTCCCTCCTACAGGTAATCGCCAATTCATCACCCTCGAGTCACTAATCGAACCAATCTGATGATACGCTCCTGCCTTGGCCGCGCAGTTCCAGCTGGAGGAGGCGGTGGAGAACGAGGACTTCGCCGAGGCCGCCAAGCTCAAGCGGGCCATCCTCGAGGCCACCGGCAGCGACGCCGTTGCCCACGTCATGGCCGAGCTGAAGGTTCGTCGCTGCTGTGATATGACGACCATCCTGTTTAATCACCAATTTTGGACTGAGATGCGTCAGCTCTTATGTTCTAGTTTCATTTCCCGCAGATTTAGAGTAGATTGTGCTAACTATTGTATTCTTTTACTCTTGTATTGCTCTCGCTCTTCCCGATTCTTGCAGAATGCTATACAGGAACAGCGTTATCAGGACGCCTCAAGGTTGTCAAGGCTTGCTGGAACCAGCTTGGTAATAACTAAGTCCCTTATGACCTTATCACACATTGCCATTTCTGGTGCCTTTCGATTGCCAGGTACTATATTCAGCAACAAGTCAGTTTTAGCACCTCCTGATCTCCCTTGCTAAACAAACCACTTATATGGCAAATCGCCAATCTCCTGATAAAATTGGTAAGCACAAGAAAAATAATGTCCCGTGTCCTTAGGTTGCTTTAACTAAGCGGTAACACCATGGATGAACCAATATTAGCCGAAACCATATGTATCATTAAGAAAGGCACTTTTAATGTGACCCCACAGGAATTGTCGTTGGGATGGATCTAACCATTTTTTGTTTCAGGTAGGTTGGTGGGTGGGATACGCTAAGGACACTGATGACTCCATTGGGAGAATTGTGCGAATAAGCCCTGGTGTCGGGAGATACGTGGCAAAGAGCTACAGCCCAAGGTGGTTTCTCTCAGTTCATAGTTCAATATTATAGAAGTTAAAATCAGGCAAGAATTCTAACTTACCAAATACTCCTTTTTCTTAAGGCAATTGGTGACTGCATCTTCTGGGACTCCATTATTCGAAATTTTTCTTGTCAGAGAAAATGATGAGACATATACAATGAAGGTGCGGTGATCAAAATGATATTCATCCATACTGTAATTTGTGCATTTATCAAGAAATCAGAAGAAACTCACTGTTATGCACAGTTTTGATATTTGTATTTACGAAAAAATTAGACAGGTGGTACACTTGCGACCAACAAAAGGAACTTCAAGTGCATCATCCATCTCAGCGATAGCTACTGAAGGTCCAGCTAAGGTGGAGAATGAAAGTTCATCAGAAAGTAGTGCTATGTCTGATAGCGTTACAGAGGAAGCAAATACAGATACTACGGTAAAAGGAAGTGAGGATGTTGAGGAGAAAGAACAAGATGTTGGTAGCAACAAGGATAGTAGTGTCGAAGGATTAAAAAGTGTTTTGAATTTTTTCAAGTCTCGGATTCCTGAATTCAAAGTTCAAGTAATAAATGTAGATGTGTCTGAGGAAACTGAATTGGCTGCAAATTCATCGGAAGAATTAGCGCAAGATGATGTGAAGAGCACATCAGAAAACTCGTTGGAAGAGACTACCGCTGAGGAACTCGAGCAGGAGGAAGATGTTTCAGAAGATATGGATGAAGAAAGTAAAAGTACGGAGGTGAAGCTTTTCATCAGTGGAGTGGTTCACAACAAAGAAGATGCTGGAGCAAAATCATATGTTCGAGTTCCAGCTGAAATAAATAACATGGAAAAGGACTCCTTTGAACTTTACATACCTGGAAAAGGTTCTGATCGAGATCTGGCTGAAACAAAGGCTGCAAAACAGAAAGTTGCCGATATGGCAGCCAAATTAGCATCAGAGCTTATGCCATCTGATGTCGCAAAGGCATTATGGGGCACAACCAAGAGCTCTTCAAAGGTAGGAATGAGTCAAACTGTCAAAGACATTGGCTTAGTTATTTATGTCTGCGACTTTGAATATTATGAATGTGAGATATATTCAAGTATATCAATATTTGTTCACAGTTCGGTAAAAATCTTATGATCCATGTACATAAATTCAGAAAGTTTCTAAGCATTAAGGACATTCATGTCATTCTAGAGGTCTTTGTCCCTAGTTACTGTGCCAGTTTAGGATGTTACTACTGCATCAGTAGCCTTGCATGCCTTCCAGTATAAGCAAGCACAAGTGCTTGCCTTGCATAGGAGTATAAATTTACAGAAAGTTTGGGAGAACTGGCTGCAAGCTGGTTCCATACATCTCTTGGTCTCTAGATTTGGTTTCTTACCCAAAAAGAACTAGTAATTGCTACCTGCACCAATTAACGTTCTACATCTCGATTTAGGATAGTCTGGTGCTTTTCTGTTATGGTAACTGTCTTTTGCCACCAGTTTTTCAAAGCATATTTCTATTATTGCAAGCAAGCTAACTGACAAATGGCATGATAATTACAGATAAATAAAGAAGTTCAGGAGCTTTTAAGGCTTACATTAAGCAAGGCCCGAGTAAAGTTGACCGAGAATACCATTTTTAATCGGATCATTACGGATACTAACAGCACAGATCCATTTAGTGGTAAAGTTTTCTCAGCTAAACTGATGACCTATTCTTGTATAGTCTGATACAGTGTTTTTCTCTTTTCTCTTTCCGGGCTTCATGTAGGTCTCTATGTGGGAGCATTTAGTCCATATGGGCCAGAAATTGTGCAGCTCCGTCGGAAGTTTGGCCACTGGAACAGTACTGATGATGTTGAGTTTTTGGAGTACGTTGAAGCAGTAAAGTTGACTGGTGATCTGAGTGTCCCTGCTGGCCAGGTTTTCCTTCTCTCTTTTCCAATGTTCGAAAAAACGTTATTAATCGTATGCTTAGGCGCGCTTAATCGCGAACGGACCCGCAGCGTTTCGTTTAGGCCATAAACGCCCAATTAAACGCGGGGTGAACAGAGGAACCCATGGATGGTGAAGGAAGCAAGAGCAGAGATGAGATTAGGATCGCAAAATGGGTTGTCGGGGGTGTGATTCCATCTATGCTTACTTCATGGTGCCCATATTGCTCGATTTCACCCCTCCTCAGCTTGATTTTGCTGCTGCGTCGTACGCCATGGAAGAGGAGCGGACAGAGCAGGGGTGGTTCGCCATGGAGGAGAGCAGATGGAGCAGGGGCGATGCGCCGTGGAGGGGAGGCAGGCTGCTGTGCGCACCACCGCCGGGGATGTGGCCAGCCCGGAGAGATTCAGCCTGCAGTGGAAGGAGATGAGATTGGGGGGGGGAGAGGAGATACGACTGGCGGCGGCTGCACGTCTGTGTCGTGTGTGCTCTTTCATGGAGGTGCTAGGGCAAGTATGAGGTGGAGACGGGCTGGATGGGTCAAATTGCAGCCCATGTAGTACAAGGTTAGTTGGCCCAAATGTATAATAGGCTGAGATCGTGTATGTAAATGGTCCAAATGTTCTTTTGTTATTGTTTTATTGATATATATGTGTAACGTTTAGTTGCGTTTAATCACGTTTAATCTACGTTTACTCGCTATCAGTGGCCTAGCGCCTAGTGTTTTCTTGAACCTTGCTCTTTTCTAGAAAAGATTGTTAATCAGGCTCCCATGTTCCTTTACTGATCATACTTTGTGACAGATAACATTCCGTGCTAAGATTGGGAAAGGAAAGCGTCTTGAGAATTGTGGCGCATACCCAGAGGAATTTGGTGTGGTAATTCCTGTCTGCATATCTGATTGTTTAACATATGTTTTAACTCAGATGCTGGTTTGGTATTTTGTGACAATTGAAAGTCTCTTGCTTTAGTTAGATTCGCTAGTTCTGTTCTGAGGAATATCTTAGTGCTCTAGAGTCTTGAGCTGTATGTCACATGCAACTTTTTCATTCTACAATGAAGTTTGATTCTTTTCTTTTCTTTCTCTTTCTTTTTCTTTGCAGATTGCCAGTTATAAAGGTCAGGGTAGAATAGCACAACCTGGATTCAAAAATCCTCGATGGGTGGATGGTGAGCTATTGGTGCTCAATGGCAAGGTAAAATGAAATACCAACAGTGGTTCTTTTTCATTTGCTGGTGCAATGCTCCTGAAATTGATATTAAGTAGTAACTGCAGGCTTAATATCGAACCGGACATGCCATAACTTACAGTTTGGTTTATGGTGAAATCACTTGTGTTGTCTTTTTGGGAACTTATAGAATATGGAGTTATATAGCCAGGACACAAACTTTTAAAACACCAATATATGTTGCCAGGAGACATGATTCCCAGGTTAGCATATCTCGCATGGGCAAGGCTAACCATGCCAGCCTGGGTCAGCTGAATGCATGTGCTCGTGGCACGTGGCAGCAAGGAAAATCTCATCGTAACCAGGCCGGCATGGACCAAAAACACAGCTGCCTATCCAAACACTTCGGTGTCCCAGTATTTTTGTGCAAATTAGAGAAATTGCATGAAGGTGTCTACGTAGCTCGAGAACAACATCCACCAGTGGTTTTGGAACTGTTTATACAATTACCTGTTTCCTTCAGAATTCCGTGCTGTTCCAATGTTTTGTTTGACATGCGATGCATATTTTGCAGAGTACAATCCCACACCTAGGAGGTGCCGAGCTTGGTTTCCTGTACAGCGTACCCGAGCAGAGTTTTCTAGTTCTCTTCGACCGGCTGAATCTTCCCGAGTAACGAGACTGCTGAAATGTGCTGATTCTCAATGCAAATCGCATCAACAGTTGAACACAGAGGGCACCCTTGGTTTCAAAGCTGATTGAACAGATCACCTGCGGCTTTTTCCCCGTCGGCCTCCGAGCTTCCCTGACATGCCTGCTTCCTCTTCGCCGCTCCGGCTTGGCAAGAGCTAATCTGCCCGACTCATTCAGAGAGTGAGGATAGCTGGCCTCGTTGGTCTAAAACTAACGGTAGAGTCTTGATATGATATAGTACCATGTTATGCTTCCTAATGATGCAGTACTTTTGTATGAGCGTGACAGTTGTGTGAGTTTTTTTTTCCTCCGTTGCTTTCATTGAGCTAGCGAAGGAAACCAAAATAAACAAACTCATTCTGCTAATGAGATAATAGAACGGCCTATGTTATGATATGACTTGCTATGAGTTATGAATAAGATGGATGACCCATCAGTACGTTTTCCCTCTCTTTTAATGTGGGCATGGCGCTGTCCTAGGTTTTGATGTTGAGTTCCGGAAAGGTTGAGGAAAAAATAGACATGGTCGTTACCCCGCTCAATGGCCTCTCGTCAGTGGGTGAAAGTAATTAGCAAAACAGAGCATGAAAAAGATATTCCGTTGCCTGGATTCGAACCCGGGTCTCTCGGGTGAGTGAGAGCCAAGTATCCTAACCAGCTAGACTACAACGGAATGTTGATTCGGTAGTAAGATTTACATAATTTAATATCTCTTACCTCCAGCACACAATTTATTCATCAGACATATTTTTCCTGATCTAATTCCAGTGCGCCGTAGAGATCTTCTGGGTGAGGCAACACCCATGCGCTGAGCGGCAGACACGAGGGGCTGAGGAAAAAAGGACCAGTTTCCACACAAAAAGGTAAAGACCGGCCAAGTTGCGACAGATTTACTCCACACAAAAGCAAACTTGCCTTCTTCGTGCTTTTTCGCCAGATCTCAGCATCCTATCCCCTCCCCCAGTTAAAAAGATGAAAGGATTTTAGAATCTTTCAGAAAAAGAACGTCTTCACATGGTTACCAATCTTCACTTGCCAGCTTTCCTCAACACTTACAACACTTACATCAGGGAAATTACCAGTAATGCAAAACTTACAAACTCTAAGCCGCTCGTATATGCAACTGTCTATTATCCACAGATTATGTCAGGTTCTGTTGTCAGATTGTTATCTCCATTCATAACCTTCAGTAACACCTGCAGTGACCAAACCACCATCCAAATAATACCACATCAGCTGCTTCCTTCAGACCAAGGTCACACGCCAGAAATGGATCAGCTGAGAGCCAACAACCATCACATGAAATTGAGGTGGTTCTAATCGATTTGCATCTGATTTACCCTGCTAAACCAAACTGAGTGTAGTATCATGTGGAAAATGTCGTACTTGATGGGATTTGGATGCCACAGAAAATGCTTCTGCACCCTCTTCACATTTGATTGCAGGGTGATGTACTGACTCTCAGGTATGGCAAGCAGAATGTCCTTCAGCTTAGGTACATCCCTCTCTGGTACTACCACAGAGAACGCACTCCAGTTGAGTGCATCATCGAATGGAAGCACAAAGTTATCGGCGATTATTACCGGAACACACTCATAGTATATTGCCTCGACTATCCTTGGGCTATTTACCTCGTATCCCATGGGACAGATACAGTACTTGCTCGACTTCATATGCTGAACATAATTCCTCCTCCTAGTGATTCGGTGTGGCAGCCGACTGTATATTCTCATATCTGCATCCTTGTCACCCCAATACTTGAGAAGTACAGGTCGAACTCGACCGTGCATCTGCCCTGCAAAGAAGGCAAGGATAGTTCTCTGCGCAACTGGTCTCCCCCCAATATCTCTTAGAGGTCTTCTTGGTGCTCTAAGAAATGTTTCCGGAAGGGAAACATCTTTACCACGGATAAAAATTCCTTCAGAGAGGTCTGCATTGCAGAGAGCTTTAATTGTGTTCTTCCGCAATTCATCATGTAATTTGGTTGTGTAAGGCCCCTGCAAGAAAATACAATGTCAGGAACATAAGTTGGTTTCAAGTTTCAAATGTCAATCTCTAGTTTACTGAATAACTGATCAAAATTTTTCTATAAAAAAAGTTGATCAAATAAGTGAAAAAATGGCGTTAATTAAAATCCATATTTATATGATGGTCACTCAAAGAAGAAAATACAGTGTAGAAAACATACCCAGTCGTGGCAGGCAATAATGAAATGATCAGCTCCTTTTGTCCTATTCCAATATGGGTACTTGGCAGAGATCATGTCAATGTAATTTTTGATGAATATAGACAGGGGCTCCATAGTATTTGAGCCAGGCACATAAAGATTGTGCTCCAGTTGACGAGAGCTATATGGGAGATAGAATAAATGGGCTCTATTTGGATCTCTCACGACAAAATTTTGGTTTGCCTCCATCAATTTCATGAACCACCCCTCAGATGCATAGATGCCTTTCAATTCTGGGGAATGAAAAATAGGTTTTGCTCCATCATGATATATGAAAACCTTGAGAAGTCTCTCCATCAGTTCATAACTCCTGGAAGCATGAGTTGAACACATTTAATAAGAACTACTAGCCCAACATACAAACAGTAGTGCGATAAGTTAGAAACACAATGTATGGTATTAGGAACTTAAGTTATCATTGCAGCTTCCTTTATTTGGTATTTCAGATTACATGCTAACAAACACAAGTGGTTGGCAGAATTGTACATCATAAATGCAGACGGTTAACGAAGTATTCCAGTAAGATACACATATGTAGCCGATAAAATAGAACAACTCCACTAAGCGATCCTAGTGTCAACTATCAAGCAAATTAATAATTAGTTATCCTTATAAACGGACGAACAAATAAGAATACTGTTTACCACAGAACTGGGCCTTTCATCCTGGGTCATGGTATTATGAAACACATGAATTGCAAGACAAGAAGCCAAACCAATGCTTTACCTTTTAAACATGGACACATTCCGGAACAGGGGCGCATATAGATCAGGGTCATCCAATGTCAATGGTGCATTGGTGATATCTTTCTTTGCATATATAAGCTCTTCGTCAGCTGCTGTTGACCAAAGTGGCGCCTGCTAAATTCACAATCCATGAATCCAAGAAAAGTATTCTTATGATATTGATTCCTAATACAAAAAACTTGAATTACATCCTAAAAGAGGTAAAGCATCAACCTTTAGCCTTACAGGCAGAACAGGTTTTCTATCCATGTCATGTTCTTCATTGACATCTGAGCCCATTGTAGGCAAACCGGTAGAAATGGGCTTCACAAGTAAGGAGATTAAGAAAAAAATACAACATTTAGCTGCCAAACATAAACTCCCATGATTAGATATGTACCTCTTGGAGAAGAGGAGCTGGATCTTTTGGTGGATTTCCCTGAAGTGTCAGTAACCTTTTATTAGAAACTGTTAGAGAAAACATGATTTCCTTTTAAAGAGAACAGTTTCCAAGCGGTCTCCTATTTGCATGAATTTGAAAAATAACACAACATGCAACAACTAAATGCACATGTATGTCCCGGAATTATGTTAAAAATAAATATATGCATAACTGGACTAAATAGAGCATACCACGACATGCAATGACATTCATAGAAGAAATGTCAATTTTTGCAGTGATTGGTACCTTTATCTCAGGACGTTCAGGTTCCTCCATTGAACCATCATCAAAATTCTCTGCAGGCGAAGGTGAAGGGACCAAAAACATAGAAGGGGCTGGTGTTGGTTCAATCTCGCCTGACAAATTAGTCTGCAAGCAGACAGTTCGCTTTAAGCAATCAAATTCAATGGCATCCCCATTGGCTTTATTTACATGCGGACTGAATATAAAAGATATTTTATAAGCTGCTACTAAATCAAGTTTCATTAGAATTCCCAAAAATGCTCTTAAAATGTGCCACGATTATGACAGGATTTACACGTTATGTACTCGGGGCTTTAAGTTGCCACCAAGTAGTGTTGATTTGCAATTGAAATTCGGCGTAGGTTCGTCAAATTTCTCCAAGTAGACTACGTTCCCAACTAAGCAATGGCAAACAAGCACCATTTCTCCATTAAAAGGATGCCATTTTTCTTTCCAAGCCTCCCCACAACAGAAACTCAGCACCTACCTCGCCGAGGGAAGAAAGAGGCGCTCCGGTGGGTGAAGGCGAGGCGGCGGCGGCGGCGGCGACCGCGAAGCTTCCCGCCACGGCCGCGGCCACCACCGTCTCCTCGCGGGTGCCGCCGGGGAGAGGGCCCACGAGGTAGGAGTGCCACCGGCTGGGATCCTCCGCGGCCGGGGCGGCGGACAGGAGGAGCGCGAGCGCCGCGACAGCCGCGCAGGCCGCGACCACGCGGGGTCGGGAAAGGATCTTGCGCACCGCAGGAGGATGCTGAGGGGTGGCGTGGTGCGGCATTGCGGAGGATTCAGCCGCAAGAGAAGTGCTACGGACGGCGGCGCTTGCAGCTGGGAGCACAGTGCGGACGGCGGAGCAGGCGGGCCGCTGGGGACGGCGAGGGGTTCCTGTGCCGTTTTCGTGTGTCTCGGGGGAGACAGCCGGTGGGTGAGAATTGACCGTGTTGCCCTCGGTGCCACATGGTCAGTTTCCTCTCCATCCAAGATTTTCCAGCTATTTCTTAAAAGGAAGATTTTCCAGCTAACAAATATTTTCCTGCCCTGAGAAAAAGCTAACAAATCATTTTCCTGTATAACATTGTAAGATGCATTCATGCATCCTCCATCGGGTTCAAAATATCATTCTATGATTGGTCAAACTTTTTAATTTGACTAACAATATAAAATGCTATATAGATTGACAAATTAAGTTAGATATTAAGAGATTGGTGAACATTAAAAATGCCTTCAAAATGTTTAATTTCTTTGAAATTTCCTGTTGTGTATAAATAATTAATCGAAGCTTTGATATCCTAAACGACAAATATTTTGAACCAGAGAGGGTACTATCCCTTTCTAGAAACTAGCTAGGTTTATCTTTTTTAATATAGTAATTTTATTTCTTAGTAAGGTCTCTATTAAAGGAAAATTTTAAATGAAACTAGAAATTAATTGTATCAACAAAAGTCCCCCACGAGCTACTTTGGGCAAAGTAAAGAGGATTTATCTGTTAAATAATAACTAGAGTAAACTAGCTCGGTACAGAATTCAAAACCTTGATTTAGAAAAGTTTGAAATTCTAACTTGAGCCTCAATTTGGAACCTAACATTTGCTAAGTGACAAAAGTTTGTTTTCTCCCTAAGAGTAAGTATATTGGTCTAGTCTAATAGACAGTCTCATACATTGACATGTTATCTTGAGATGATGTAACGAGCAATACATACAATAGGTTATCTTATAAGATATATATATCTTATAGTAAATACATAATTCGATAATTTATGCATAGAAAAAAGAAATTTTTTATTTGCATAGCAGCAATTTTTTGTACAATGGTGAGGAAGTGGTCTTATACTCGTAAATTTTAGCCTACCAGACAGTTGTCTTAGCGAAACAAGCATCTTATTCTCTCCTCTCTCCGCCACTTCATAAAAAATTATATGTGGACTTGCATGAGACTGACCTATGAAACCGATGCGTGTAGCAATGTATTTGCCGTAAGGCCAGTATTAGCAATATATCCCGTATCTCCACGAGCATTCAAAAAAAGTATCAACGAATTGAATTTTTTTGGAACCGAGATCAACCCCCATTTCCATTGTACAAAGCGTCTTACAAGAAGAACAAGATAGAGGAGCGGCAGAAAGGGGGACAAAAGGGAGTGTTCACCAGACAAAGGGACCAACGAATTGAAATGAGCGCTGAAACAACAGTTATATGAGACTTTCCCAATTGCATACTTATTTTGCCTAAGATAACATATTAAGTGATTATCAGTGACACTCGTACTACTGATGCATCATAAATCATACTATTACTCGGAGGGGTCACACACACTTTATGAGTATATAGAGTAATTCTTTGAGCCGGAGCTGACGCATGCCTGATCGGTGAAGAATCATATCCGTCCGCGTCGTCGTCATGGGACGACGACGTGATGACGATGGCGCGCTCGATCTGGCTCCGCTGCCGGAGCTAGCCATGGCTGGCTAGTCGTCGAGGCACCAGCAGCGGTAGTCCGGCGTGGAGAGCCGGAGCAGCTCCTCGGGCGTCATGCGCTCCAGCTCCCGCTGCCTCCACGCCGGGAACGCCTGTTCCGCGCTCGCCGCCGGTTCGTCGGCGTCGCCGTCATGCCTGGGGTGCTGCTGCTGCTTCATCCTGTGGTAGAGGCGCATGGCGGCGACGCAGTCCTCGTAGGGGTGCTGGTGCCCCGTCTGGATGTCGTAGCCGAGGTAGGTGTGCGTGAGGAACCTGAGCGAGTTGCTGAGCTTGCTCGTCTTCATCAGCGGCGGGTACGTGGCCGTGTCACGCTTGAGGTAGGCCGGGTAGTCCATGCCGAGCGCGTCGAGGTCGTGGTCCAGGCCGTGGCCGACCAGCAGCCTGGCCCTGCCCCGGCTGGTGCGCGCCTTCCACGGCTGCTCGCCGTTGAGCAGCAGGTCCTGCACCCGCCGCTGCGCGCTCTTGACCGTCACGCCGTCGCGGAGGAGGTGCTCCGGCCGGATCCCCGTCGTCTCGTACCGGTAGTGCGTCACCGGGATGAGCGGCTTCACGAAGGTCTCGAACACGATCTTCTCCTGCTCGTCGACGACGCACACCCGCGCCACCACGTCCAGGGAGCCGTCGCTCCCGGCGCCGACCATCTTGCAGCCCAGCGCCAGCACCCGCCCTCCTCCCGGCGGCTGCTGCTGCTGCTGGTGCAGCCTCGCCATCGGCGGGGTGCGCGAGAGCTGGCAGTCGCGGTGGGCGCGGAGCGCGGCGGCGCTGGCGAGGACGCGGAGGCAGAGCTTGCAGCCGCGCACGGCGAACTCGCTGGCGCAGCTCGCGGCCTTGGGCAGCGTGGAGCCGCCGACGCCGAGGTGGTCCCTGAGCGCCTCGAAGGAGCGGCAGTGCTTGCCGCAGACGCCGCAGCGGGGCTCGTGCGGCGAGTGCCGCGCCGCCCGCATGTGCTCCACCAGGTGCTCCATCTTGTTAAACTGCCGGAAGCACGCCGCGCACTTGTGACGCCTGCCGGGAGAACAATCACATTTTGCAAGGGTTGGTTAGGCGGAGACATTGTACAATTAAGCTGTCTAACTGTGCCATCAAAAGCATGGATTGTCATCGAGTAACCCTGCACAAATGTTACTCTACGGAAGTACTGAACCCTTTAGTGAGGTACTCATATCTTCGAGCTAGGGATCGACATGTTCAGCTTTGTAGGAGCAG
The DNA here is from genome assembly GCF_016808335.1 of Panicum virgatum. Classification (NCBI taxonomy): domain Eukaryota; kingdom Viridiplantae; phylum Streptophyta; class Magnoliopsida; order Poales; family Poaceae; genus Panicum; species Panicum virgatum. The sequence goes on from NC_053149.1 coordinate 11,712,041, forward strand.
AGCATATTTTTGTTGCTTTTTAAGGCCTCCTCCAACGGGCTGGCATAGAGCTAGCATAAACATTATTCTATATAGTGAACAGTAGAAAACAGCCCGCGCTAGCGCTTGCGGAGCAGATTAGCTCGCTGGCTTCCCGATACATCTTCCTCTCACAGTGCATCTCCCGAAGCTCCTACATGGCCACTTTTTTCTTCTCTCTCCTGCTGGCTTAGAGCTATCACTAGCTGGGACCTTTGGAGGAGGCCTAAGATCTCGCAGCATAGATTCCGTGCCTGTCAGACCATGGTAACATTTGGCTCGAGAAATGTGTCCATGACGAGTGGGCCATGCAGCAGATGTCGTGTTCCATACATGATGTATCTTTGGATATTAAGCAGATCCTAACCACACTTTGTTGAGAAATTACTGAAGAAATTCAGAATGTGAAAGCTGCAGAAAACGGAGGCATGATCTGAAGAGCAGCAGCAGCAGCAACTCACCCATGAGCATCGGAGGAGCTATCCATTGTCAGTTCAGTCAGTTGGTCACCAACAAAACTCTCTGAACCGGTCGACTGGTGGTCGGTCGAGCTGTCGGGGTGAAGGCTGCGCACGGGTGCCTGCCTATTTATCCGCCGGAGCAACCGAGTGGAATCAGATCCTCTCTCTCGCCAGTGTGTTGTCATTGCCATCGATCTACACATCATATCCGCCGCTGTTCCTTCGCTGAATAATCTTTCTGCAGTGTGTGGCATGCAAACGTTGTTCTAGGACTGCCCACCAACTGCACATCACACTTTACTTTCCATGAGATGCAACAGCTTTAGTGACCACTCTGTTCGCTTAGCTTGCCAGCTAACCAGCCAATGGTGTTTTTCACATACCAAATCAACACCAATTACCAACCACCACAGCAAACCAGCAGTATTTTTCTCTCATAACAAATCAGCATCAGCCACCAACCACAGCCAAGCGAATAGAGTGAAACCGTGAAAGTTCATAAAGAATCTGATTACTTGATATTACTGCAGTTCCTTGTTCCACTTCAGTTGTGTCCCATGAATGAATGAACCTCACTGTTCTGAAAAGGTAAGAAATCTCTCTGAAAAAATCAGCGCATGGAAGGGTGCAAAAAGGAAAATTCAGAGTTTCTCTGCAGGATTTCGTCCATGGAAGTAGCTTAACTCGTCTGCAGCTGCAAACCAAACTAAGGATTGAGTGCTTTCTTTCTCTAAACTGTATTGTCGTCAAGAAAGCTCGAACAGCATTGCGTCAGTCATCAGGCATGGACACCGTTCTTTTATCCTTTGCCTACTTTCTACAAAGCTAGCCACGGTTTATGCTCAGCTACTTGCAAGGACGAAGGATGCTGCGCCTGTGCACATAGGAGTTGATACCTTCAGACACGGGTTGGAAGGCTTAGCTCCTGCTTCTACTAGCCTTGCTTGTTGATTCAGGTCCTGTCTGAACAATTACTCCGCTGTCAGCACAACTCCGGTTACTTGCCTTTCAATCAGTTACCACACATTTACTCAGTTCTCAGTTAGACAGTTATTACTGCACAGAAGCTGTGGATTATTGTCCGGCAGATGCGTCCACTGCAACAGAGTCTAGGCTGGGAATGCCTGAAGCACAGGTAGATCAGTCGCTTTGCCAAGAAAAAGAACAGATTCCCCGGTCAAAAGAAGGGTTTGGAAAAAGCGCCGACAGGGATGGATCGATCGACAGATTCCGCAGATTCAGATGCGATCCCCCATCGGAAATCCTTTTGGCCCGAAAGGAAGAAGGAGGGAAAAGCACGGCGAACAATGCCGGTGCGAAAGAGAAGAAATCGCTGGCCCGAGCTAGGGGATAATGCCGTGAACATACCCTTGGCTTTGTGACGAGCGGAGGATGAATCCGGATGGGAACGCGGCATATATCTTGCTGCGTGTGCGTCGTGGGGTGAGCGGCCGCGCGCGTGCATGCTGATCGGCAACGGCAAGGGGGAATGCGATCGAGAGCATCGCTCGCTCGATCGCTGCTTTGGCCGCTTTGGTCGATCGTGCCGTTAGGATCGGAATAGATTCAGAAAGCAGCTAGCGGAGATGTTTTTTTTCTTTTTTCTTTTTTGATTTGACATGATCGCAACACGACGCCGTACCCGTACATATTCCATGTCGAGGGAAGCCATAGCCCAGTGCCCTTGGCATTTGGCATGTCACGTAGCTAGCTAGGGTTAGTCTCTCCGTCTCGGCTTACGGCTAATTATTCATTATTCTTTAAGAGATAATTAACCAGACTGGTGCGGTAACTTCGCCAATAAGATCCGCTAGCTTTCTAATATAGATAGTATATTATACAGATGTATTGTTGTAACGGTGTAGTAACTTTGTCAATAAGATAACACTACTACAGAAAAGATTTTTGATCCAACAGATTAGTCCCGACTGCCATTGGATCTGAGACTAATGAAGACTTTAATCCCAGGTCCAAAGGCTGGGGAGTGGCAGGGAGCTTCAATCCCGGTTGGAGCCACCGACCGGGACTAAAAGTCACCCTTTAGTCCCGGTTGGTGGCTCCAATAGGGAGTAAAAGTCCAAAACATTTAGTCCTGGGTGGTAACACCGACTGGGACTAAAGGATGACCTTTTGATTCAGGTTGGTGGCTCTAATCCGGACTAAAAGGACCTTTAATTCCGGTTTATGGCTTCAACCCGGATTAAAGGGTCTTTCACGGGTTAATTTAAAATAAAAAAATCTCATCTAAAGTCACATGTGTTGTATAGAGGGGTGGTAAAAAGGCTACATGCGAGACAAGATATCTTGAGTTTGAGTCTTGTGTTGCGCAGAATAACTTTTAGGGTTTAGGGTTATTAGAGTTTAGGGTTTAGAGTTATTAGAGTTTAGGGTTTAGGGCCCTAAACCCTAGAATAACTTTTACCTTGCACATGCCATTTGGTCCTGATTATTTTACCCAGGACCAAAGTTTTAAATAGCCGGCTATAGCTTCCGCTATAGACCGCTATAGCTTCTAGAAAGAGTGGACGCTATGGCATTTAGCCCGCTAAAGCCGGCTATAACCCGCTAAATTCCGGCTATAACCCGCTAAACGCCGTAACAGCAGCTCTGCCGCTAAACGTCTTAGCCGGCGATTTAAAACCTTGCCCAGGACTAAAGGGTCAGTACCTTTAGTTCCGGACTCCTGATCCTGATTTGAAAACCGGATTAAAAGGAGTTATGGTTGTGGCTCGGAGCTAAAGGCCTGTTATGTATACTCGTGTAATGATGTCAAAACCATTCTCACATAGCATAATCTATTCCTCAACCTTACCCTATGCAGTGTCCGGTAGAATGTTGGGGGTTTCAATCGTCTGACTCGTTATCCCCGTATTAGTTTCGCCAGCACCACCCACACCTATGGTGGTAAGGAAAGAAGCATGAAAATTCCAGGAAGATGAACTGACTTCTGGACTAGCGGGTCTGGAGAAGCGGATGCACAAAGCCTTTTCTTCTGGTAGGTCGTCGGCCCATGTTCTTTGATTTGATCAACCTAAGAGCCTGGTGACGCACGTCCTCAATGTAAGAACCGCCCAATTTGATATTATTTTAAGCAAACCGCCCACGTGGCATGCTCTCAGACGAGTGCGTGTTAGCTCTCATCTTTACGATAAATTGATAATAACCGGTGGTTTGTCTAAAATAGTGTCAAATTTGGTGGTTCTTACACTCAACAGCTCAGACCTGATCTTTGATCTCATCGACCCAAGAACTTTGGTATCGATGGTGATTGAAAACTGAAATTGCTTTTGTATATCTTCAGAGATGTGTTGAGTAGCCTATGGATTCCGTTGCTTCATTCTCAATCTCTCCTTTTGTACCTTTTATTTTTTATATATTATATAATCAGTAGGGGCCTAGCCCCTCCTGTTACGTCAAAAAGAAAATCTCATCCGGCGTGCTTCTCTTTTGCTGCTTCGTCTTGGTTTGTTTTCCCTCTTTTTTTTCTTTGGAGAGATAGAAGCTTCACATATGGGCTAGTAGAAATGGGGCAAACGGGCTGGTTTAGAAATTCTCTGGAGAGAATGAACGGTGTGGAGGCCTAAATACAGCCCATTCCTACTGGGCTACTCTGGACTCTGGAGCAACAAGGTGCCACGGTGTGGAGGCCCAATACAGCCCATTCCCTCCTAACTTCGCTGCGTGTGGTGTAATTAAAAAGAAACTTGGCGTTTCTCAAAAAAAAAGAAGAAAGAAACATGGCTTCCATTCTATATTCATGGATGTAAACGTTTTACATTGAAGAAAATAAAACCTCTCTCTCTCTCTCAAGAAAAAGCAAGGTGCCACGGTAAAAGAGGGGGAAAGGATCCGAAAGCAAATGAAAGGAGTCCTCTCCAGAAGGCTATACAAAACACTAAAAAAAAGTAATCCTCTGACCTCTAAGAAAACAAACAAACAAACAAAAAGGAGCATCCCGGATGGCTTGGCGCTAGGGCCGCCCACACGCGTCTCAGAACCCGACCGAGCGACCGACACGGAACGTGGTGGCATTGCAGGATAGACGACACGGAGCAGCAGGGCATTGCACGTTGATCACTGCTCCATTAAGCTAGGCTGAAGCCCTGCAAAGCTTGCCCCGTGAACTCCACGTCAACCTGCCATCAACCCTCCTCCTCTGACTAATCCCATCAACTCGTCACAAGATAACCAGCTAGTATGGCTACTAGAGAGTATCATTGTAAAGGTGTTCCTCCGACATGACACAAGGGTGGCTGTCCCTGCCAGGCCATCTCGCCGTGTCTCAATGAACGCATGCGCCGGGCCACCACCTGAATCCGAATGAGTCGGCCGCAATTTTTGCAATTTAGTTTTTTTTTCACGAAAAAATTTCACATATAGGTTCTTTTTGTAATTTTTTTGTACAAATGGACCCTGGGGTCGGCGCCGTAAACTGCGGCGCCGAGCTAACACGTCTCGGCGCCACAGATCACGGCGCCGAGGCGCCACGCTCGCACAATCACCTGGCCAACCTGGCATCCGACGTGGCCCTAGGCTCGGCGCCGTGGATCTTGGCACCGAGATCGACGCCACCGTTCTCGGCGCCGAGCCTGTTTCACCATCGGGCAAAGAGGGCAGTCAATCCATTTGACCGCGCCGCCCGCCCGCCGTTTACCCCGCCCCAGCCCTCGCCCCCGCCGCCGCCGCCGCCGTCGTCCCCGAAGCAAGGTGCCGGGGCCGGGCGCCATCGTCGTCGCCCCTCCCCCGGAACCAGGCACCGGAGCGGGGCGCCTTCCTCCCCGGCCCCTCCCTCGGCCCCGCACACGCCGCCGCCACCGCCGTCATCCTCCCGCCGCCGCCGCCACCACCGTCGTCCGCAGTCGTCCTCCCCGCCTCAGCCCTCGCCCGCCGTCCCCTGCCTCGGCCCTCCCCCGAAACCAGGCGCCGGGGCCGCGGCCGGCTCGGAGGGCGAGCGGGCAGCGCCCGGCCGCTGCGTTCCGCGGCTTGCTGCCGCGCCCCGGCCGGAGCCGACGCCGGGGTGGGGGAGGCGAGGCCCGCCGGTGGTTGAGGGCCCCCTCCAAGGTATATAAGTTTTTCTCTCTTTTTTTGCAAAATAGTAACACTGAATATTAATGTAATTAGTTGATTTGAGATAGTTGTTTACTACAACTAGTTTGATCGATATTTAGTTGACATACTTAGCTATCAATTTATGTAGTTTAGTTATCAATTTTATTTAGAAAATGAAGGTAGTAATGGACGATAATTAGTTTTCTTAGAAAATTACTATAGTTAGGTATCAAGTTATATAGAAAATTTATTTACTTCATCTTTAGAAGTCTTTTTGGATTATAATTAGTTTAGTTCACATAGTTATTTAGTATAATTAGTTTAGTAGTTATAGTTATTGACTATAACTAAGTTAGTTGATATAGTTATTGACTACAATTAGGTTAGTGGATATATTTACTTATGTAGTTCACTAATATTTTTAGAAATGTTAAAGTAGAAAAGAATGATATTTAGTTTAGTTAGGAAATTAATACAATTAGCTATCAAGTTTAGATAGAAAATTTATGTATAGTGATATGAGCAAGTTTAGTTAAGAAATGCGTCAATCTAATTACAAGTTTCGTGTCGTGCACACCAACTAGATGGACAATGTAGTGACCGTTTATCATGGAGGAATTGTGGAGACAAATCAGTTTTCGAATGTCACATTTGTTGGAATGGAGAGTGTTTCTTTGATGTTTGATACTCGGCCGCTGTTTAGTGAGCTGATTGCTAGGGCTCGTGAGGAGCTAGATTGGAATTCAACAGATGATGACATCGCAGTTGTGGGGGTATTGCATTATGATAAATCTGGCCGAGTTTTTAGCCGGCAAGTCCGAATTGCATCTGAGGTTGGATGGGATAGATATGTCAATATTGTCATGAAGAATGAGATACAATGTCTTGATTTGGTTATGCGGAAGGTTTGAAAAGATCCCACCCCACTAGTGTGTCCACCTCGTAATGATCAGCCAATGCCTCATGTGCTATCGTCCGAAGGGGGTAATTCGACACCCGCAGATCTGTCTTTACCAAACATTCAGATCGATGATGATGATGGGGTTCGGGTCCCTGATGTTCAATCCGGTCCGAATCAAACTGGGATTGTTCTTGATGTTGGTATATCTCCTCAGGAGATACCTACTAGCCAGAATCATCCAAGTAAGTCGCTTTGGTAAATATTTTCATTCAGTTCGATTTGACCCTTTATTCCATTTGTTGGTACCAACATATTTTTTCCTATTTATGAACGAAATGCAGGAGATGTCCCTAATAATGTAGGTATTACTCCAAAGATAGCACCAGTCCATACAGTGCGGGGCTCTAATAATGTGGAATGGTCGAATCATGATCAAGAGGAGCCTTATGAGAATGAAAGAGTTGTAGATTCAGATGATGACCGTCCTATACCCCCATTGAGCGCAGAAGATAGAGAGCTCATCAGACAAGTTTGTCCTGATATTGATCCAGACGTGCCAGAATTCAGTGATGTCCGGAATCTTGACAAGGCATATGCAGAAGGAAGAGAAGTTGATCTCTTAGAGTGTCGTGAGCATGGTGATGATGAAGTACTAGAAGTTAAGAAGGGCATTGTTTTCAGGGACCTGCCTACACTGCGGAGGTGGTTGCAGGAGTACTCAGTGAAACGAAAAAGGCCTTTCAAGGTGAAGCATGCTTATGTGCAGAGACGCTACACAGTTGTGTGCGACAAGGCAAATTGCAATTGGCGGGTCTGTGCTCGGAAACAGAAAGTCACGGGAAAGTTCAAGATCACAAAGGTTGTAGGACCTCACACTTGTGCCGAAGAAGAGCTAGAACAGAGGCACCGACAGCTGACATCTACCCTAATTGCAGTAAGATTGTGCTCCATATTGAAGGAACAGCCCAATATGAAGATTAACTCAATTATTGCATTAACAGAGAAACTATTCCATTACAGAATCAAGTATGGAAAAGCATGGCGGGAAAAGCAACGGGCCTGGAAGATGATATATGGGGATTGGGAGGAGGCTTATGAGAAGTTGCCAGCAATGTTTAATGTAATGAAAGCAGCTAATCCAGGCATGCATTATGAGTACATCCCAAAACCGGATGAATGGAGGAATGGGAGACAAATTTTCTTCTGTGCTTTCTGGTGTTTTCCGCAGTCCGTGGAGGCCTTCAGACAATGTCGGCCGGTGTTTTTCCATTGATGGTACATTTCTCCTCGGCAAGTATATGGGCACACTATTGATAGCCATTGCATGTGATGCTAACAATACGTTGGTTCCTCTGGCATTTGCTTTGGTGGAGAGGGAGAACAAAGACAGTTGGGGATGGTTCTTGTGGCTTGTTCGGAGACATGTTGTAGGCCCTAGCAGAGAGGTTTGTGTCATTTCAGATAGGCACCATGGTATACTTAGTGCTGTAGAGGAGCAGATTCCGGGCTACCCACCGTTGCACCACCGTTGGTGCACTCGTCATCTTGCTGAGAATTTGTTTAAGAAAGATGATGACAACGATAACTTTGCACTATTTGAGTTAGTAGCTCGACAGTTGGAGGTGCAATTATTTGAGGAGAAGTTTGAGCAATTAAAGACGGCCACAAACGAACAAGGCAGGAGTTGGCTAAGAGGACTGCTGAGGCACCGTGAGAAATGGACAAGAGCTTATGACAAAGCTGGGTGGAGGTACTCATTTCAGACTAGCAACATGGCTGAGTCTTTTAACAGTGCGCTCAAGGGTATAGGTGGCATGCCGGTAAATGCTATTGTAGAGTTCACATTCACAAAATTGGTAGCGATGTTCAATACCAAACACGAAGACGCTGTCGAACTTCAGAACAAAGGTGATTTGTTGCCATCAAAACCCAATGAGCATCTAAACGATGCGAAGGGATTTGCCCACACACATGAGGTCAGATTGTTCGATCTTAGCATGGGTAAATATGAGGTCACGGAACGGGGAGGTACAACGTCCGACGGAGAGGTGCGGGCTCGAAGAAAATATGTTGTCCTTCTGTCGAATTTTTCATGCACATGTGGGAGACCGAGGCAGTATCACTTTCCATGCTCTCATTACATTGCAGCAGCACGGCATCACAATTTTTCCTACATGAGGAGCATACCCCCAGAGTTCACTGTAGACAAACTTGTGCAAACTTGGTCTCCGCGATTCGAGCCATTCCTCGATGAGAGTCAGTGGCCACAGTACACGGGGCCGGTATACATTGCCGATAGAGCATGCCGTTGGGACAAACGTGGAAGCAGAAAGAGGTCTAGACATGGTATGGCTATGGACCAGATTTCGGGCAGGACAAAGAGGGGAAGAGCGAGGCCCTTCGTGGAAGAGCCCGAGCAAAACCAGTGCGGCCGCTGCGGCAGGCTAGGGCACAATTCACGAACATGCTTTTGGACTCTTAGTCAGGTGCCCATAAATCTTGTATAAAGTTCTACAATTGTTATTATACTAGTTGTTACCATTAATTTCAATATTATTCTTATTTTTTTTATATTTTGTCATGAAAATTTCATTGCAAAAATATGCGTCTAACATGTTAATTATTTTTTGTAGGATGGCACTACCCCACCTGCTGGAGCACTACTACGAGGACCATCGAGGACGACGCATTGCAGCGGGGGCGGTAATTGGTTTTGCCGGTCTCTCTCTTTTTTCAACTATGTTGTACTGTACTAACGAGCAATTTGCATTTGTGCAAGTACTGCCCCTGCTTTGTCCTCGAACCCATAACAGGTTCTTGGAGATGTGGTACGATGACAAGTGTTGCAATACAAAGAGTTGCAAAACGGTTACGCCGTGTTGCCAGCCGTCTTGGATGCAGGACTTCGGTGCAAAGGGACGTGCAAGGCGTCACCCACACCTTTCCAGGCGTTGGCACTTCTACGCCCTCCGTTACAGCCTCAGCAGGATAGAGCTCGTCCCGTAATACACAGGATACTTTCGACTACGTCGCTCAGGAGATTGGAATGTCTCAGCTGCAGGATGCTCCTTCGACACAGCAGACATAGCCTCGTGCGCATAGGCAGTGCCGTCCTAGGGAACGGTACACTCCAGGCACGGATGCTCTTGGAAAGGGCAAGACTAGGAGTAGCAAGGAGGGAGGAATTAATTGGGTTGTACATATATACTTTATGGACTGTCTGATTGTGCTATTTTTTTATTTGAATAGTATGGACTGTTTTGACTGTTTGGATTACGGTTGTTTATGATTGTGGTAGTTTACTTGTCATTTGTTTCTATAGATACTATTGATGTGAACTTGTTTTGTTTGTGGGTTCCATAATGCTCGTGAAATAAGGGAAGTTCTTGCGAATTTTTTCCGTGATTTAATGAAGGACAAGTTAGGTGCGGTAGGAGTTAGCGGCCGAGATCCCGCCGACGATGATGACGACTATCGCATACAGTGTAAACTTCGTGACATGCTCGTATAGCTCAAAATAGGGACCATAGTGTATCTAGCTGCGAGTACGAGATCACAGGTTGCCACTGCTCAGCACGGCGATCACGGGTTTTCCACATGTCGCATTGTTTGCCCAGACATACATGACAAAAGACGACAGCCCAATAGCAGTGCCCTTTCACCATTTCAAAAAGATGTGACAACACGGCAACCACACCAGCTCACCTTCAAAGCAGTCTCTCTGGCGAGGACGACGGACCTGTCATTCTACAGCGAAGGTCTGTGGCATGTAGTGGGGAAGGCGGCATCTAGGCACGATCGACCGAGCGGCAGCAATGCAGTGCTGTGAGTCTGCATGCACTTAGATGCTCTGCATGCACAGAGATGCATCGAGTAGTCAGTTCGAGAATCGAATCTAGCCTTTTCAGTGTTCGGTCAGCTAGCCTCTTCACTGTGTTGTCATGTAGTCTTTTCAGGTGCATTTACACTCCACAGTCCAGGTATCAGACCTTTGTGCGCCTATAAATACTTCAAAGTTTGTGAACTCCCAACAACACTCAAACACCAAAGCTCATTGTATACCCAATGTTTGGAGGTGGGTCTAGCGGGAAGAATTACTACGGTTTTGGGAAAGGAAAAGGGGGAAGAAAGGGAGACCCCATAATATGGGAGGGGCCTCTTGGACCAGATTCCTTTCCGAAACTCCTCTTCGACAATACGATAACCGTAGAGAACCGTGGCCAAAATGCAGACATGGTGAGGACTGCTTAGTGCAGATGTGCACCGACGGGATGGATGGCAGTCGGCGTTTCTTCAAATGTCCACACGCATGGGTAATACTCGGTTGTTTCATTTCTTTATCTTCATTGAGACACCTTACATGAAATTTGTTTTGCAGTCTTTCAATGCTCCAGAAAACTGTGGTTTTACTAGGCGGGTCAATCCTGCACCAATTGTTTCAGTTCAGGAGTTCATCGAGTACCTCCAGAAAAAGATCTTTGATCTGGAATGCAAGGTGAACCATTATGAGGAAGTAAGCGAGGGTAACAAAGATGACGAAGATGCTGATACCAGCATTGCTGCCGCTTAACAGGATGAACCATGCACTATTCCTTACTGCAACTGCCCTTGTCACAAGAAGAAGGGCCCTGCGCCTCCAGCACCACCGCCTGCACCACCTGCAATGGGTGGATACCGCGGAGAAGACTCAACGTAGTTTGCTATGTGGGGGTACGGCTACTAGGACTACCCTAGTGCTAGTGACATGCTGTGTCGTGGTGTGCAAGCCCACAGCCGGGTGGCGGAATGCACCCGCCTAAGCCCTAAGGGAGTATGAACTCGAGAGGTAGCTGCGCTTAGTTCGATCTCGATCTAGAACACAATGAACACCAGCGTTTAGAGTGGTTCGGGTCGCCGAAGCGTAATACCCTATGTCCACTGAGTGTTGTATTGCTTGTGCCCGAGAGCTTGAGCGCCCGTGTGTGACTAGTGCTGAGTCCAGAGTGAGTCTGAGGATCTCGAGAGAGTCTATGTGAACCTGTGTTCTAGCGGGCGTGCTCTCCCTTTTATATGTCCAAGGGGAGTACGTACACTGAGCGGGGCCCCGACAGGTGGGCCCGGCGATGTATTATAAACTACACTTTGGCCTTCAATGCTTCAGATCCGGAGATCTTGTCGTCGGCTTCCGTGCGTAGCTTCTGACCAGGGATGGTCTTGAGCTGTCCTGTCGGAGTAGAGTCTAGGCTCTGGAGCCGCGCGTCGAGGTCATGATGAAGCGCCGAACTACTGACTCAGTCCTCTTTAGCACCCGCCTAATCCCAGAGGGTGGTTACTCGGGGAAGTGCAATCGATTATCCAGATCTTCTCATGAAGCAAGAACACAAGAAAACTCGAGGATTTAGAGTGGTTCGGGCCGCCAGAGCGTAATACCCTACATCCAATGAGAGTTGTATTGCTCTTGTGTCTGTGGATGAGTCTATCCTCTCCTCAAGTCCCCTGGTTCTACTTGAGTTCTTCTCTAACGGGCGTCTCCCTTTTATAGCGCAAGGGAGGCACGTACACAGGTGTTGGACCCCGACAGGTGGGCCCAACGAGGATGTATAGTATACCACGAGAAAGACATTAACAGTGTTTTGTGAATCTCTTGCCGGATACGCTTCATCGCCCTGTAGACTCTCTGACCGAGGGCAGTCTTCACCTGTCCCATCGGCGAGGTGCCCGTTGAGGCGGTGTAGGTTGCAGCGTAGTATGTTGGGTCTACCGCGTAGGCGTTATAATACTCCGTCGCCGAGCTGTCGTGTCTAACTGGCATTGCAGACTGACGTGCGTGGCCTGGGTGGCACCAGCGGCTGCACTGTGCTCCTCGGTAACGCGCGATCAACAGTACAGCCTGGCAAAAGTCACATCGGGCTCTACTGTGGCAGAGCGCACTTAACGACTCCCGTAATGATTGCGATAGGTGGGCGAGTCTTCCCGAGGAAGCCTCGCAGCCGCGCGCGTGCCTGCGCCTGCGAATACGTGGCGGCTCCGGACCCCCCAAGCGGGGTGTCTGTTCCCTCCCCGCTGAGGGGTCCGGATAAAATATGGGGGTCCGGGACCCCGTGGGGGGTCCAGGGCCCCCGGCTGTTTTGGGTGAGCGTTCCCTTCTCTGGAACATGTGGCGACTCCGGACCTTTCCCTAGCAAGGGACGGGTTCGGGGCCGTTGACCGGGTGAGAAGGGCCTCGGACCACGAGGGCCTGGCTGCTCAGGCCGTCAGCACGTAGTCAAGGATAACTACGAGGCTCTCGCCTAGACACAGCAACACCTCTAGGACACGTGGTGACACCGGACCCGTCCCCGAGCGGAAAGTGGGTCCGGGTCTGTTGGTCTGATGAGATGGAGCCAGACCCCAGGGGTCCGACTGTTTAGCCCCTTAGGGCGTAGTTACGGATAACTACGCGAGTCTTGACACAGCAAGAGGGGTGTACCCTAGTCCAGAGGTACCGACAGTGGCCCCCGGGCCCCACCTCGGGGGAGGTACGAACCCGCAGGTGGGGCCATTATCGTGATGTGTTCTTGCGCAACTTGGCTGTGTTGGCTTGCTCATGTCGCGAGCGGGTGCTCCGGACCCCCTAAAGGCCGGAGCACTTGTTGCCAGGTTCAGGTACTAGAGCGCTCTCCGCAGGGCGGCGAAGGTGCAGGCTTAGGGTACGGAACCAAGCTAAGTGGCTGCACGGACCTCAGACCGCCCAGGGAGCGAGCACCACTTCCCCGTACCCAGCTCCAGGCGACCGTGGCGAGCGGTCTCCGCCGGAGCGGGCCACCGGAGTGGACTTGAGCGACCGTGGCGAGCGGTCTCTGCCGGAGCGGGCCACCGGAGTGGACTTGAGCGACCGTGAGGAGCGGTCTCCGCCGGAGCGGGCCACCGGAGTGGACTTAAGCGACCGTGGCGAGCGGTCTCCACCGGAGCTGGCCACCGGAGTGGACTTGAGCGACCGTGGCGAGCGGTCTCCGCCGGAGCGGGCCACTGGAGTGGACTTGAGCGACCGTGGCGAGCGGACTCCGCCGGAGCGGTCCACCGGAATGGACTTGAGCTGTCGCCATCGATCTAATGAGATATGTCCCGTGGTAGGGCATAGGAAACCACGCCTTATACTAGAAAGGAGTCCGGACCCCTAGGTATGGCAGCTTCAGATACTAGGGTACTCGTAACAGGGCAGTGAAGTGCGTAGGCTTAGGGTACATTACCAGGCTAAGCGGCTACGCAGAAATTCTCCACCCCAGGATACAAGCACCACTTCCCCATAGCAGGTCTCTAGGAGTTCGAGCCGACTTCCAGCTAGAAGGGGTATCACAGCCTGTCCACAAGCCAGCAACTCAATGTGGATCGTTAGCAACAACGGAAAGACTCCGCACGAAAGAAGGAAACAGTCAAGCCGAACGGACAAGTACCATTAAGTTAATGTAAAGATAAGACTGAGAAAGCAAATCTCCTTCATTACTTGATTCGTGGTGTACATCAGAGGTCGGGATTACGAGGGCGAACCTCTACCGCTCTGGACCACTTGCTGGTGTCGCCTGTTTGTGCGATGAAGCCAGAGGTCGGGTTTACAAGGGCGGACCCTTATCGCTCTGGACCACTCGTAGGCACCACATCATTACAAAGGAGAAACACACTCAATCCTATCTAGTGGTAACCTACGGCCGTCGCCCCGTAAGGCATGCACGTTCTCCGCCGGAGTGGAGCTGCCACCTTGGAGGTTCCTCTCAGTCGTTGGGGGCGAAGGCGCCCTGGACGTGCCTATACAACATCATCCAGCATCACCTCGGGAGCTTGCAGGGCCCTCCTCAGCACAAGAGTTGTTTCATGCTCAGATAGCATGAGAACATCTTCTTTGGCTTTGAATGGGAGTGGCCCTGCCGTTGCCAGCTGCCGTCGGAAGCCAGCCCGATGGCCGCTCATAGTGAGCTGAAGCTAGCTTGTCACCCTAGCGCAGCGGAAGGACGGGTGCTCGTTTGGACGAGCACGGAGCGTGGAGAAGGGCGGTCGTTCGCCGGCTCCACCTTGGTGCTGGCACAGGGCCCCCGCGCCTTACGGTTGAGGTCGATGCCTGTCTGCAGTAGCTCCAAGGGAGGCTTGAGCCAGGCGAGGGAGAAGGCGACAGACATCCTTCCCGAGTCACAGCCGTCAGCTCCAGGCTCCATCTTGAGAGGAAACCTTGAGCCGACGCTGTGCCGCCGCAGAGGACCCTCGGTGGTTGCTTGAGAGAAAACCTTGAGCCGATGCTAAGGTGTCGCAGGGTGACGCGCAGCAGGCGTCGCCCCTGCGTGCCACCGTGCCGGCTCTGAGGTGTCGTAGTGGCGACGCACAGCAGGCGCCGCTGCCGTGCGCCACCACACCGAGGACACTGCTGCCTCAGTGTCAGGGCATGCGGCGTAGGTGATGCCGTGCCACTCTTCATCTTCCCGTCGTCGTTGCAGAGGATGACCTCAACCTCAGAAGCCAGGAGGTGAGTGAAGATCTGGCCAATGCTTGCGCGTCCCCACGGTCGGCGCCAGATGTCGCGGCTCTAGAAAGAGGACCACAGCAGGGTGGCATAGTGCACCCGCCTAATCCCAGAGGGTGGTTACTCGGGGAAGTGCAAGCGATTACCCAGATCTTCTCATGAAGCAAGAACACAAGAACACTCGAGGATTTAGAGTGGTTTGGGCCGCCGGAGCGTAATACCCTACGTCCACTGAGAGTTGTATTGCTCTTGTGTCTGTGGATGAGTCTATCCTCTCCTCAAGTCCCCTGTTTCGACTTGAGTTCTACTCTAACGGGCGTCTCCCTTTTATAGCGCAAGGGAGGCGCGTACACAGGTGTTGGACCCCGACAGGTGGGCCCAACGAGGATGTATAGTATACCACGAGAAAGACATTAACAGTGCTTTGTGAATCTCTTGCCGGATACGCTTCATCGCCCTATAGACTCTCTGACCGAGGGGGGGGGTCTTCACATGTCCCATCGGCGAGGTGCCCATTGAGGTGGTGTAGGTTGCGGCGTAGTCTGTTGGGTCTACCGCGTAGGCGTTATAATACTCCGTCGCCGAGATGTCGTGTCTAACTGGCGTTGCAGACTGACGCGCGTGGCGTGGGTGGCGCCAGCGGCTGCACTGTGCGCCTCGGTAACGCGCGATCAACAGTACAGCCTGGCAAAAATCACCTCGGGCTCTACTGTGGTAGAGCGCACTTAACACCTCCCGTAATGAATGCGGTAGGTGGGCGAGTCTTCCTGCAGAAGCCTCGCAGCCGTGCGCGTGCCTGTGCCTGCGAATACGTGGCGGCTCCAGACCCCCCCAAGCGGGGTGTCTGTTCCCTCCCCGCTGAGGGGTCCGGATAGAATATGGGGGTCCGGGACCCCATGGGGGGTCCGGGGCCCCCGGCTGTTTTGGCTAAGCGTTCCCTTCTCCGGAACACGTGGCGACTACGGACCCTTCCCTAGCAAGGGACGGGTCCGGGGCCGCTGACCGGGTGAGAAGGGCCTCAGACCGCGAGGGTCTGGCTGCTCAGGCCGTCAGCTCGTAGTCAAGGATAACTACGAGGCTCTCGCCTAGACACAGCAACACCTCTAGGACACGTGGTGCCACCGGACCCGTCCCCGAGCGGAAAGCGGGTCCGGGACTGTTGGTCTGATGAGATGGAGCCGGACCCCAGGGGTCGGCTGCTCAGCCCCTAAGGGCGTAGTTACGGATAACTACGCGAGTCTTGACACAGCAAGAGGGGGTACCCTAGTCAAGAGGTACCGCCGGAGCGGGCTTCCCCACGGACAACGCCAGGTGTGCAAGCCCACAGCCGGGTGGCGGAATACACCTGCCTAAGCCCTAAGGGAGTATGAACTCGAGGGGTAGCTGCGCTTAGTTCGATCTCGATGTAGAACACATTGAACACCAGCGTTTAAGTGGTTCGGGCCGCCGAAGCGTAATACCCTACGTCCACTGAGTGCTGTATTGCTTGTGCCCGAGAGCTTGAGCGCCCGTGTGTGACTAGTGCTGAGTCCAGAGTGAGTCTAAGGATCTCGGGAGAGTCTGTGTGAACCTGTGTTCTAGCGGGCGTGCTCTCCCTTTTATATGTCTAAGGGGAGCACATACACTGAGCGGGGCCCCGACAGGTGGGCCCGGCGATGTATTATAAACTACACTTTGGCCTTCAATGCCTCAGATCCGGAGATCTTGTCGTCGGCTTCCGTGCGTAGCTTCTGACCAGGGATGGTCTTGAGCTGTTCTGTCGGAGTAGAGTCTAGCGTTTGGAGCCGCGCGTCGAGGTCATGATGAAGCGCCGAACTACTGACTCAGTCCACTGTAGCAGCGTGCACTGTTGCTCCAGTTAGTAGCTTGTCATCATGACTCGTCGCCCACTCACGCGGCACTGAGACACTGCTTACCATGTTGTCATGTCACGCCTGTCCAACCCGTGAGTGGGTATCCGATGCCCTGCTCTAGCAGCGCACGCCCCAACCACCAGCATTTAATGCGGCAGGAGGGCTGGCGATCCACAGTGTGGACTGACAAAAGCTGCCCCGTACCCAGCGGCAGTAGAGCATGCCTCAACCGCTTGCACTTAATGCGGGTGGGTGAGGGAGCTTCCAGTGGAAGGCTTGCGCCCGCGCCCGCGTCTGCGTGACACGTGGCGGCTCCGGACCCCTCCCGAGCAGCTAGCTGAGCCGAGAGCTCACGGGGGTCCGGATAGGCACGTGGAGGTCCCGGACCCACCTGCGGGGGTCCGGGTCCGCAGCCACATGTGCTGATCATTTTCACCTCTGGGACACGTGGTGACACCGGACCCGTCCCCGAGCGGGAAGCGGGTTCGGGACCGTTGGTCCGGTGAGATGGAGCCGGACCCCAGGGGTCCGGCTGCTCAGCTCCTTAGCACAGTAGGAGTGGGTACCCCAGTTGCAGGGTAACGACATGCTGCATCGTTGTGTTTGTTGTGTTTTTTTAAATTACCTAAGGCATGTTAGGTTAGTTCAGAATCTGTTTACCGTAGTTTGCAACGGGTTCTGCCATGCCACTGCATGTCTGATGTGTGTTTCATTAACGTTGTATTATGATGTAATTCCGATGGTTTACATTGTGTAATGCAGTTTTCAGTTCTTAATACTTACCGTTATATTTGATGTGTGGTTCACAGTATTTTAGTCTCCTGAAAAGGTCCGAAAATATTAAAGGCAAGTTCGAAGGTTCAATAGATTCCTGGCTAGAACTGCAAATTAATGCTAAAAGTTACAAGACACAGATTCAAGCTCTCAACAGAAAACATAAACAACTAACTGCATTGGCATGTGCACGCGACAAGGTAACTTCTTGTTGCATCTAAATCTACCATGCCTTAGGGAATGTTAAATGCCGGGATTACATGGTTGTACTCTACTGAGTGCACCGAGGATATTTGCCCTTGCTAATTGCTTCGGGCCCGGCTTCCTTCGCACGACGTGCCCTCTCTCTCTTTCTCTCCCTGTCAGCTTCACGTTCCGCCGCCGCCTTACGATCCACCTCCTCCATCCTCTTACGGATATCTTTTTGCTTTTTCTTGCGCTTCTCCTCTTGCCGTTTCTCGTGCTTCATTCGGCGCCAACGTTCCGCAGCCCACCTTGCTTGTTGTTCCACAAAGTCCTTTGCCTGCTGCGACTGCACGGTGTCGAACCACTGCACAAAATCACAAAGAGGCGGAGGAGACTATGTCCAACAAAAGTTAGAATCATAACACAATGTTAGGTCACAAAGGAAAAAAGCGTATGTTGTCGTGCTACCTTAGCCTGGTTTTTGCCGTATCGCTTAGGTGGATCATATTCGTAGTTCGCACACATAAAGAACCTCATTCCGTAATCATCGCCTAAAACATCTGATTTCATTAACTTGCACAACGAACCGCAGAAACACATTGACACATCAGTTCCTTCAGGTATGGTTGTTTCATGCTTGCTCCATGGAATGTAGGTTGATCCCGAGGAAGACATTGGGGTTTTGGTGTAGTGGCTCTAATGACGAATATTTATTTCAACAATGCACCTATTCGAAACAAAATTCATGCGTCAAAAATTAAGAGGACATCGAGGATACATTCGGGTACCTTGCTGTTGTAGATCTATGGTTTTAATCGGACTTCCCAAGGTTAAATTTCTCGTTTAGGCGAGTGAAGGTTCTGATAAAAACCGAGAAGGGGAAACAAATGATAGACGCTCGGGAAGAATGGAAGAAAGGGGTATATATGGCGCCAAGCTCGGCGCCACAAATTAAGGCGCCGAGCTCGGCGTCAAGATCTGCGGCGCCGAGCCTAGGCCCACGTCGGATCGGCTCCAAGATCTGCGGCGCCGAGCCTAGGCCCACATCGGATGCCAGGTTGGCCAGGTGATTGTGCGTGCGTGGCACCTCGGCGCCATGATTTGTGGCGCCGAGACGTGTTAGTTCGGCGCCACAGTTTATGACGCCGACCCTAGAGTTCATTTGTACAAAAAAAATTATAAAAAAACCTATTCACGAAATGAATTGGGTCATCCTCATCAGATAGATGCTCGCGTCCAGATCGGCCAACCTAGCGCCGTACTGTACTTGTCGCCGCTGGCCCACAGGCCACACAGCCACAGGCTCACCACCCACCTCCAATGGAAAATCATTGAACGAAATGGCCTGTCGGAGCTTTGCCTGACGACGGAGTTCAGAGTCCGGTGTAATCGTGATGCGCTTGCAAGTTGCAGTGGCAATCGATGATGAGCACTGGACTTTTATTAGCAGTAGGATCACTCTTGCAAAGTTCAGCAGTTCACATGCTGTGTGCAATGCAGAACCAAATGAACTTGGGTCCTGTTTAGTTTTTATAGCACATGTTACTGTAGCAAAATCAAAGCCATATGTTTAGCACCTGGTTTAATAATCAACATAAAAA
Source organism: Panicum virgatum (assembly GCF_016808335.1). Classification (NCBI taxonomy): domain Eukaryota; kingdom Viridiplantae; phylum Streptophyta; class Magnoliopsida; order Poales; family Poaceae; genus Panicum; species Panicum virgatum. The sequence goes on from NC_053149.1 coordinate 11,731,351, forward strand.
GACTAGACATTTGATTTGGATTGGGGTCGCTGCTGTATGCTGGGCCATTTGGCGATGTCGAAATGATACTATTTTTAACAAAATCAAAGTTAATTCAATTTTACAGGTTATCTTCAGGAGGACGTACTGGTTACATCTCTGGGCGCAGCTGCAGCGTGATGAGCAAGCCAAGAACACACTCTCCTTGATGAGCAAAAATATTGAGATGATTGCTTTGGAGCTGTCCAATGGAGGGTGGAAGCATTTTTATCGTTTGTTTTAGTTCTTTTGTTCGTCTTAGAGACTGGTCTTGCTCTTTTTGTGTTTTGACAAACTCTGTAATAATTGGCTGTGTACATCTGCGGACGTAGAGGCCCGATGTTTCATTCTTTATCTAAAAAATGTTACTGTAGCAAAATTTGACCATTAATTAGAGGTAGTAAAATCTAATGAAGTCTTTGACCGTATGATTAGAGAATGATTACTATAGTTTTATTGTAGCCAATCATTAATTAATTAATATTAATAGATTCATCGCAAAAAATTACACTCATTTCAAATAAATTTTATAAATAGATTTTATTTAATACTACATACATATAAAATTCTCTGGTAGCGCTAGGAAAGCCTAGGAGGAACCAGACGGAGCCTTTCTGGATGGAGAACAGAGTAGCAGCAAGCTATCCGTGTGCAGCGAGAGCCGAGATACGTGTGCCGTACGTGGTTCGATCGGAGCAGCAGGAAACCAAACCACCATCACCGGTCATCATCACATCCCGAGTACGGAGCACCCAGCTGCTAGTAATCAAGCATCAAACAAATAATGGGTCCTAAACAGCTTGCTTAAACAAAAACAACCGACTCGATCGCTTTGGGGGGTTCGAGAAGTAGCCGTTGATCGGTGGTGTAGGCGTGTAGCTGCTAGGCCGGTGGTGGCGCGTGAGCGGGCAGACGGCAGAGGCAGGGCAAGCAAAGCCCCCCTGTCTGTTCAGTCCGTGAGCCCTCCGTCCTCTGGGCTCGTCTTCCACCTGTCAACTTCCGTCTAAACGTGACCATCGCGTTGCGCTTTTGCACATGCAGCCGCCGGATATTCCGATTCCCTACTGCCATTCGAGCACAAGAAGAAAGTCACCAACTCAGACAAATGTTTCAGGTCAAATTTTTGCAGAGTACCCATCACATCGAATCTTCGAACACATACATAAAATATTAAATACAGTCAAAAAATAACTAATTACACAGTCTAACTAATTAGTAGAAGCTAAATCTTTTAAACCTAATTAATTTATAATGAACATTATTTATCAAGTAACAAACAAAATATGTTACAGTACTAAAACCCAAATTTTTTCACCAACTAAATACACCCTGAATTTTAGCAAAAATCCAAACCGGAAGGTTCCTGCAATTCATGCAAATTTGAAACACCCCTCGTAACTAATAAGCCAGCGGAGTCGATTGGGAAAATTTTGGTAGCATTTTGCATCAACTATATCACTCCTCTACACAATTCAAAATGCCAAGCCAAGCACATTCATCTCCTCGGCTCTGCACATCGGTCGCCATCGCCGCCGCCGCCGCCGCGCGTCCCTCCCTCCATTCAAAGTGCCGCCGGTCTTCCCGTGACCTTGAGCTAGCTACCATCACTCATCATGGATCCCATCCCGGCACCGTCAGCCAGAAACAACGCAACAGCGAGCAGAAGCATTAACGGGTCGCTTTGCTGATGATGGGAAAAGATCAGGCCGGGCGGCCGGCGGGCGCCCCTGCACTTTTGCTGCTCCGGCTTTCTCTCGCTCAAGCGCGTCCGATCCGAAAGCGATCCGTGCGCGACCGTGACCGGGGCCAACGGTGATCGTTTGGCCTTTCTGGAAAGGAGACAGCAAAGCGCACACGGCGCAATCGGTGGACAGAGGTCACACTCCTCGCGCCCCATGTTTCTCGCTCGCTTTCCGCGTGGCTGCGCTCTATTCGACCGCTACTGAATCAGCCAATCGTGGTGTCAAGTTCACGGTACTTCAGAACTGCTGCTTATTTACGTACCCCCTACCGTTCCAATTAGTATAAAAGAGTTAAACTATTTTTATATTTAATCGAAATTATATACAGGATTACAAATATCTATGGCACCAAATAGATATATAATAATAAAAGTATATTCAATGAAATTACTTATTTGGTATCGTAAATGTTAGTATTTTATTGTATAGATTTCTTCAAATTTAAAATATTTTTACTCTCTAGAAAAGTTAGAATAAGTTACCATTTAAACAAAGGCTAGCTACCTAGGGTGAAAAATATCCGCAGAAGTTGACGAAAGCATAGGATAGGATAGAGATTTACCATTTGCACTGTAGGAATACGTACTTCACTAAGTGCTAGTTCGCACAATCTGCTAGCTACTAGTAGCTAGGGTGGAAAAAATCAGCATAGGATGTGGACTACCACCATCTATAAAGCCTCGTCAGCTGGCTAAGAGTTAAGTATTATAAGAGGCGTTAAGCAGGTTAAATATTGAGATGGAAAAGAGAGAAGAGAGATGAGAAACAGACTGTAAACTTACAGATAGTTTTAACACAAGAATCAAGAAATTTTGTGAGAGGAAAAAATGGGTCATATATTAATGATGAAGGACTAACTATTATACAAGTGAGCTAAGAGGTAGACCGTAAAAATCTTTGAAGCCAACATACGATTGTATTATTAACCTTACTCTAAGAGAAGGGAGCGGGTGCTGCAGGCCAGCACAAGCTTGCGCTTCATCCTCCACTTGATCCCGTGCTCCACCGATCCGCCCCCTTCGCTCTTGAAGTTATATATTCATTGTGATGGTATTTCAGCTCTGCTGGTTCTTTTGCAATGACATTTTGCAATTTGTTTAGCTATTTAATATTTATCAAAGCTGCACACTAACCATATTTTCATCTTTTACAAGGAAAATGAACGAACCGCTTCTCTCCTCTTAGTCCTCTAGTGACGAGTATAACAAGGGGGAAAAATCATCTGCTACTTTGGAGTTTGGGAGCAAAATCATCATGTCACATGATACCGTGCGCCTACTTGAACTCAACTTGGTTTAATTTCTTCTGCATGCTTTTCTAGTGGTGGTACGTACAACTGTACAAGCCCCTCCCACCACACTGTACACTACTTGGAGATTTATGTGCACTACTAGTTTTTAGCTATTTTAACTTGCATTGGTCCCCACAGCAGCTGGTCATATTTGTTATCATCAGGTTGATACGTACGTAGTACACTAAAGTTTTTTCTTCTTTTTTTTATAGGAAGTTTTTTATTCTTCTGAAATAGTTATAATCTGTTTTTACGCGCAAACCGTCCCGTTCTTATATTCTTAAGCCGGATATTGTTTTATATTAGGAAAAAGGGGCTTTATGAAACATCCTGCATGTGATTGGTTGGAAGTTTGAAGACGAAAGCTGCACATGATGGGTGGGGATGTTGCGCATCGAAGGATGAGATAACGACATCCGTCTCCAAGAACTTGACAAAAAGAAATATTTTATCAAGATATACACGGGCAATATTGATTGATTGAGGAAGAGAGGAGATTAACTTCTTTTTGTAATGCATTCAAATTATGTCTTTCTAATAACAGGCAGTGGCGGATGTACACCCCGGGCCACCCGTGCCATGGCCCGGGGTTCGGCCCAAAAAATTGCTGAAGAAGCCTAAAAAATTGCTGAAGAAGAATAAATATACTACTTCGCGATGACACTTGTTGTGTGTTTCTATCTTTCCATTATGTTCTCGTGTATCTTTTGAACTTCCATTATGTTCTCGTGTATCTTTTGAACTATGAGTTTGTCGACATCTGGTTTTTGTCACAACTATATTTAAAACTCGGCCCGGGGTTCAACTCAATCCTAGTTCCGCCACTGATAACAGGTGAACCCAAAGTTTAATAATTAAGCAATAATTTTTTTCCCAAAACATAGTTAGATGCAAATGCCCATATACATACTTATCCTTGTAATGCACGACACTCTACGATTATGAGTATGTCTACGAGCCTCTTAATAAAATACGTGATCAGACATGTTCGCAAAGAAATAAGTATGTCTATGAGACTGAGTTGGCATATTTTAGGATTGAAGGAGTTAGCCGCCACACCACGTGATATTGTCGATGAGAATGTCCCCTATTAATGAAAAAATAACTAGCCATGAATACGAGTAACCGTTCTGAATTTGTGACTCAAACGAAGGTGAATAGATTCCATCACAATGCAATGAACCTAATATGCTATTTTTTTAAAAAAAATACTCGGTCACATACAAAAACTGATTATCTACTGTAACAGGATCACGATCTCTTAACCGAATCAGCACACAGCAGTACTTAAAACAAACGGTTAAAACCTTATTACAACGACGAACCACCGGTGGCGGCGAAAGATCATTGAGAAACGAAAAAAAGACGAAAGTTGATAGGTAAGGTACATGACGAGGATTCAGAAGAAACGGCGAAACGCACCGGAAGTGAGCACGATTAATGATGGACCTGGTCAGGGAGGGAAGCAACGTACGCCGAGTTCCGTTCCTTCCGTATGCTACGGAGTTACGGACGGGTGGTGGTCCAAGTCCGGGTGTCCGACACCCGGCAAGACAAAAAAAAACAAGGCCAGGTCCAGGGACCACCACCCCCTCTCGCTCTCCATCACCATGTGCCGGCCTGGCGTGTGGCCTCTGTGACGCAACCACCAAATTAAAACTCTCAATTAAACGTAATGGTTGTCATTTAAACACATCGGACGTATTAGTTTAATGGTTTAATTTGACAGTCCTTTCTCAGCACACGTCCCGATCGAAACAACACCGATAGTCCCACGCGAAGATGAGCGCATATGGTACAAGCACGACATATAATTAAAAATACAGTAATATCCACAAGACTTTGACATAAGTTTTACAAACCAAATTTGAATACATACATAATTTACAAACTTTACATTACTGAAATTCCGGTTCGAACAGAGGGAAAATGCCTTCAACTACCACAAGTGTACACCGGGGAGACCCCTAACTAAGTGTCTGCCTCCACAACCTCCCATCCCTCTACGTCCCGGCGGATGAACTTAACGCAGCAGGGACAGAAGTCTACGTCTGAGTGTCCTGAAATATGTTTCAACAAAAGCCATGAGCAACTAATACTCAGTAAGGCTTACCCGACTATGGGTATACATAGCCACTATCTAGACATGCACGGCTTTCTGGCTAGTGGGTTGTTTTGCAGAAAAACATCAATAGTTGGATCCTTACTTTCAATATTTTAGCCACATATTTTATATAGAAAGACTCTCATCTAATGTTGGCATATCTAAAACAATCATGTTGGAACATTACAATAATGATTCAAAATAGTTCCATCATTTATCACTAATATTTCTAATTCATTTCTACGAGGCGACAGAGAGATCGAGGCCCTCATATCTGCGAGACACGGCGAATCGATTCGATTTAACCTTGCAAGGTTGACCTAACCAACACGACACGTATTTGCCCCGTCGGACGATACGAGCCAACCATTCCCCTCCCCGCCTCGAACTACAGAACCGCCCCACCTACATATAGTCAGCTGGGCTCAACGAGAGACCACCAAAAATAAATACATGCATCCCAATTCTCCGCGACTACCCGACTCGCCATAAGGGGTGGTGATGAAGTTCTGTACTTTCGACGCGAGTCAGTACTAGGCTTACCGGTTTCGACTACCTCCTACTCCCGGCATGCGGTTAGTACAGTTCAATCCCCGATTAGCACTGCCAACAACGGATCGGTCCTTAATCGACACAGACGGACTAAACATTTTCCGCCCGGTCCCCACTTCCATTTCCTTTCATTCTTGAATTCAGTAGCTTGTATTGCTGAAATATAGAGACACCCTATATCTCGCGAGTAACAGGAAATTACTCGACTTTTACCGAACTCAATATAGCATAGCACATCTATCGTCTGACAAATTCTAGTATAGAACTCATGGTACCTAAGGGTTATGCATCTAAGGTTCCATTCAACTCCTATACTTTAATGCACAAGATATATATATATATATATATTTATATATTGTTGCATAATTTGAAATAAAGGTTATGCACCAGGGCTTGCCTCCAGGCGGTTGCTCAGAGCTAGGGTCAGACGGGCCATGGGCCGGGTTCTCGCGCCTCTCCTTCTGGTCTTGCTCTGGCTGCTCCTGCGGTGCCGCAATCACCTCATACACGGTGTCCTCAACTGCGGATGTTACACGAATACATATGAAATGATTGAATGCAACTCAAACTATACAATCACTATACTTTAAAAAAGAAATGTCTTACGGACTGTCCGCAGACCCACCATACCCAACTACGTCTCTGGACAAACTTCAAAACTATAGGGCGGACTGTCCGCTCCAAAATAGCGGACCGTCCGCGGTTCAACTCTGCAAAACCACCAGAGGCATCGACGTCTCTGGACAAATTTTTAAACTCTACGGCGGACCGTCCGACCCTCCTTGGCGGACCGTCCGCGGTTCACTCTACCAACCCACCAGAGACGACCACGTCTCTGGACAAAATTCTATACTCTACGGCGGACTGTCCGCTCTCCAATAGCGGACCGTCCGCAGTTCAACCCTGCGAAAGCCACCAGAGACAACATCGTCTCTGGACAAATCTCGAACTCTACAGCGGACTGTCCGCTCTCCAATAGCGGACCGTCCGCAGTTCAATTCTGCGAAACCATCAGAGACAACAACGTCTCTGGACAACTTCTAATCTGACATGCGGACTGTCCGGCCCTCCTAGGTGGACCGTCCGCGATTCATATCTGTTAACACCGCGCGCCGCCACCAGTGAGGCCGGCGCGGCAGCGCGGCGCGCCGTTTTCGCTGACGGTGGCCCGACCGACGGCGAGGCTAGCACTACACCATCTACTGGACGAGACACATATGGGCATGGGTGATGCACGCTAAGAAATCAAGCCTAACCTAGTCCGCGATGTGCGGCCCGTGGCGGTAAAATGACCTCGTCGAGAACGTGTGTGGAAACAACGTGAACGAGGAGGAACGAGGGGAGCACGAGCATGAGTGGCTCACTTATAGTCGATTTGAGCCCTTGGACAAAAGAAACGGTGCCCGGACGATGGAGTTCCACGGTGAGGTCGAGTTTGGGTGAAATTCGAACTGACGGCCGGGGAATCCGAGATTCCCGGCGAGGTGGGGGGTTGTGGCGGTGGTTGGAGGGGTTGAGGAGGAAGCTAGGGAGGTGGTTGAGTTTTGAGTGCGGTAGATTTGAAATCCATGGAGGGGAGCGCGCGGATTCGGCCGGCGAACGGGAGTCGCTCAAGCGTTGTCCATGGCGTCGCGAAGGAGGGGGAGTGAACTGAGAGAGAGAGAGAGAGTGGGCACGAGTGGAGTGGGCACGGGTGGGTGGAGAGGATGTGCCCACCTTCAATGCGGCATACGGGATGGCCGGGAATAGGCTCGACGGCTGGCACGTGGCGGCGACCGACGAACCTCGGTCACGAAGTGGTTGAAACAGAGCCGTCGTGGACCGTCTGCCGTGCCAAGCGGACTGTCCGCAAGACAGGGTGTTACAGCCTCCCTCGTGTACGCACGTACACACACCTCCATCGACGGATCATTAGTCATTTGATCATATTGCTGCTGTTACGCGCTAGCGTACAGTAACCGGTGGGCCCCTACCAGCTGCATCTTCTCGTTAATGTATATGCTACCCCGGAGGAGGAGGACGATGATGATAATGGAGATGGAGATATGCCTTATTCAAGTCCGTTGGGGGTCTATCAGGAGTCACATTGCAGACCGAGCGTAGCTCGATTGGTGCGACTCCCAGCTGGGGAGCGCACCCGCCCGGGTTCGAGCCCGGGCGCCTGCACGCTGGGGCGCGGCCCCTCTGCGGCGCGTCCCAGGCCGCCTCTGGTGGCACCGGCGGCCCCTCTGTGGTCTTGCCTAGTGAAAAAAAAATCAGGAGTCACATTTGTGGTACGGTATAACTAACCTAAGATTCGATTCCTCCAACACTTCATACCGCCCACGCTTGATCTGTTTTTTTTTATAAAAAAACACAGACAAGCCATGACCTATGGACATCGACTATTTGAAGAAGAATTAGTTTGTAAATGCAGAAACTTAAACCGAAGAATGTGAAAAATCTGCAGTTTTATATTCCATGTGGCACGTGCTTAGTATTGGTCGAAATTGCCCTAAAAAGGGGTCGGCAGGAATTGTTCTCCCAATCATGGGTGTAAGACCAGTCTCACTGAGAGGTTTAGTTTAATACAAAATTGCCGATATTGAGAGAAGTTCCATCACTAAAAAAACCAACTGCAATAAGTAAAAAACCAACTGCAATAAGTACTATCTAATTTCTAATTTTAATAACTATGATATTTAAAACTGTACATCGAGACAAACCTAATGTAACCACGCCACCTCCAGACTCCGGGCGCACTGTCGGCGTCCTCCATGCCATACCATCAGCATGTGGCACTCGGTTTTAGGAGCTAGCTACCGGATAGCTGCAACCCTACCTGCTGCCAGTGAGGACCGGCCCGAATGAGTTGTGGCAGGGGTAAAATAGGAATTCATGAATGCCTTATTTTTCAAATAAAATTAGAGCCGCAAAACGAAATGCGCGGACCAATCATCAGAAAATCGCAAATCCAGCAATGGCAAAGTAGATAGTGCCAAATGAACGTTGCCTGTATGCATGCGCTCTTCATCTCATTAATTCATACCCAACATCATCTATTTTATGTTTTACTTTTATTACCAAACAGATTTATATTTATTTATTTGGAATAACGAGATTATTTGAGAAAATTGCACGTTTTTTAATTTGATGATTGGATGATCCTATCATGAAAAAGAATGGTTTCTTCTACTTTTCTGCTAACTGTCATCTTGCGTTGCTCGCTTTCAGAGTGACGTAGAAAAAGGGAAGCACATAACAAGGTGTCTCTTTCACGTAGCCGCCGGACGATGAAACCAAGTCCTTTTACACTATTTAGAGCAGTCAGGTTGGAACCAAATTCTAATTACCTGTTAATCCTCACACGGAAACACTAGATGATGGATCAAGACGTTAAGGACTAAACAAATGCAGGCCATCATTACACTACTCTAAGGAATCAAATAGCTATACGGGCCTACCATGTTGCCTTTGCCTTGTTGCTCCATGACTATGGCCGTGTTCAAAACGTAATATTTTTGTAAATCGTTTGCATGGTGTACTAAATGTAGTAAAAAAATAAATCGCATTACAAAAATAGATTGTAAATCGAGAGACGAATCTAATGAGCATAATTAGGATGTGATTAGACACCAGATTGCTACAGTAATGCTACAGTAACATGCTCTAATAATCCTTCACTTAGGCTCATTAGATTCGTCTCATAGTTTACAGACGAGATATGTAATTAGTTTTATAATTAGTCTACATTTAATACTTCAAATATTGAAGATTCCTTTGAAAAACACAAAATACAAAGTGAACTAAACACACCCTATGATTTGAACGACGTTGAAATATTTGTTGCTTTCATGGTACCTGCGTTTCTTCTTCTCGCGTTGAAGGAAAGCTTCGATGGAGCAAGTGAAGTAACAGATCTCGAATTATCATCGCATGGTTTTAGGGGAAAAAGATTAACCTAAAAAGAACAAGGTGGATTTATATTAAGAAGAAATAGAGGTGCAAATTGGTGATCCTTGGGTGCACCTCCAACTCTTTTTACTTCAAAATTTTGTATTAATTTTTCAAAATGAGATCTGATTTTGGAGAGATAGTACAAAATTTTAAACTAAATAAAATTAGAGGTGCACCTCAGGGTCATTAATTGACACCCCTAAGAAGAAACATAATCACCCAAAATCACTTGATGAGGATTTGCACTTGGATGATGTCGCTGAACAACTACACCAAGTCCTCAACCAACCAAGCTAGTTCAAATTCCTCAACACGTATGTTTTTAAAGAATCCATATAGGCATTATTAGTGAATTTCACTAACGACCTCATAATTTCAAGTGGAACTATATACTTGAAGCAAATAGAAACAGCGGCATCTTTTATGCTGTGTTTAGTTTATGTTTTTTTTTGCATTTGGGTACTGTAGCACTTTCGTTGTTATTTGTTAATTAATATTTAATTATGGATTAATTAGGCTTAAAAGATTCATCTCGTCATTGTAGTTAATTATTTTTTTAACTGCATTTAATGCTCTATGCATGTGCTCGATGTGACAGATACGGTAGCAATTTTTTGGGAACTAATTTTTTGGGATCAAGTGTGAGAAGAAACTTTTTGGGAACTAATTTTTTGGGATCAAGTGTGAGAAGAAACGCGTTTTTCTTCTTCAGATATCCACCGCTGTTAAACTGCCACCAAAGAGAGCCCTGTGTCCGTACGGACATGTGTGCTTCGTCTCGTTCTGCTTGGCTGCGCGCCTGCGCCAAGTAGAAACCGTCACCGGATAAATAAGTCCGTGTTTAGTTGCAATTTTTTTTGAAATTTTGGTATCGTAGCACTTTCGTTTGTATTTAGTAATTATTATTTGATCATGAGTTAACTAGACTCAAAAGATTCGTCTCGTAAATTACAGACAAACTACGTAATTAGTTATTTTGTTTAGTTATATTTAATATTTTATACATGTGTTTAAAAATTCGATACGATGGAAAATCTTGTAAAGTTTTGAAATTTTAGATACAACTAAATAAGAGCCAACTTGAACCGTCGACAGGATAATGATTCATCTCCTCCCTACGGTAGTGGCAGTGTTTGGTTCCCAATAAAATTTGCGTAGTATTCGTCACATCAAATTTTCAGACATGTATAGAGCATTAAATTAAATAAAATAAAATAATAACTAATTACATAGTGTAATTGATTCCTACGAAATAAATCTAATAACACTAATTAATCTATGATTGTACATTAATTATTAAATAATAAAAAAATATGCTACAATAACCAAATCCAAATTTTTTCCCCAACTAAACACACCCTCCGCTGAGGGTCTCTCTCTTCCATCTTCTTTCTCTAGCGCTCTCTCTCTCAACAAAACTCCCTGAATTGCATCGCATGTTACTCTTTCTTACTCTCTACCAAAACTCCAAAGCCATCACTCTCTCCCCCTGCCCCCTCCTCAGTTGCAACGATCTGCCTTGCATCTTCTCCTCCGTCCGTTTCCAATCCCATGCGTAATCATCTTTCGGGACTGAATCTTTCGATCTCCTGCCGCCCTGAGCGAGTTCGGCTCCAGCCAGTGAGAGAAATGTAGGCGCCACAGATCGCCCCAAATTCCCTGCTCTATCGGAAATCCAATCTTTTTCCAGACCGAATCCTCCTCCTCCTGCCGTAAAGTTTGGATTTTAAGAAGCCTTTCAGACGTGCGAGATTTCTGTCACCAGTCTCCAGAAGCGATTCATCTTCACAGACGCTTCGGTTCGTTCGCATTGCTTCAAAGATCCATCCAAACTCTCCACGCCATTCGCACCCCGACGAGGCTGCGGTCGCTTGGGGGGGGGGGGGGGGGGGGGAGATGAAGAGCCTGCAGTGCTTCAAGCAGAGCGGCGGCGGCGGTAATGGTTGCGGGCCGGGGAAGCGGCTGGAGCGGCGGCTGTCGCTGGGCGAGTACAAGAAGGCGGTGTCGTGGTCCAAGTACCTGATAGCTCCGCCGGGCGCCAGGATCCGGGGCGGCGGCGAGGAGCTCTGGAGCGCCGACCTGTCCAAGCTGGAGATCCGGGGCAAGTTCGCCTCAGGTCGCCACAGCCGCGTTTACTCCGGCAGGTACGCCGGCCGTGAGGTGGCCATCAAGATGGTCAGCCAGCCAGAGGAGGACGCTGCGCTTGCCACCGAGCTGGAGCGCCAGTTCGCCTCCGAGGTCGCACTCCTCCTCCGTCTCCACCACCCCAACATCATCTCGGTATGAACTTATTTCTGTGTTTTTTCTTTCACATTTTCTAAATTTAAAAGTGATATCTTTAACTTTTACCTCGCAATTGTTCTTGTCATGGTTTTTTTTAAACCCCCCGACAGCTTTGCTGTCCGGCATGTATTGATAGGGAAGAGTTGTCATGGATTTAGTCGAGTGCCGGATAACCATCTTAGCAATTTTGGGTCATGTCTCTTTGCCTTTGCCACTAGTGTGACAAACTCTGTCCTGGGTCCTGTAAAAAAAGGGCAAAAAAAACTGTCATGGGAAAAGTGGAATCTGGTGGGGATTCTGAATCTGAGGTATGGAACTATTTTTGTGCATTCGTTAAGCTGAAGCTAAATTCATCGCCTGTGATATGAAGATGCTTGCTGAGTTTTTGGTTTGGTTGGTTGTTATCTCTACAACATGCTGAATTATTGCTCGTCTGAACACGTTTTTCAGTCTAAGTTGCATGTCCCACGTCATTGTTCCTTTGTGGATCCAATCCGTGCAGCAGGCTGTAGGAGTTGTTAGGCTAACTGATCTTCACATTAAAGTTAAACCCTTTATGCTGTGCTTGGATTGGTGGAGGGATGGGGGCAAAGATAAGATACCTCTGGTGTGAGGCCATTTGTGCTTTACCTACACAGCGACCTGACAAACATGGAGATAACTTTTTCTAATGAACAGTATGAAATTGATGCTCGGGATAGTGAAATTATGAAGAAAACATAAAATTTGACAGTAGAATTGTTCAGGAAAGACAAATCTTCCCTACTGTGTGTCCTTTTTCATCTTTTATAATCAACCCCTTTGATCCATAAGCAGTGCTGTTAGTTGGTAATAGCACTTCTGTCAAATGATATCAGTTTGTTTTCAGAATGTTTTTCTGGCACTATCTGTACTGCTATTTAGTGGAACCTTGCATCAGTTCATGTAAAAGTTAAGTACATCGAGAACTCCGTAAACACTGCTTCAATTATAGATGTTGATTGACAAAAAAAACTTTGATTTAGCTGTTCTTTGATTCTTTGAATCCCCTCTGTGAAAAGGATTTAATCTCATATGTCAATGGTGGAATATCTGAATATTATGCACAATTGGGTTGAAAAAAAAGAGACTAATTATTTAGACTAATATGATTAGTTCAATCGCTATCTAGGGGTACCTTTTTGCTGGAAGGATGTGTTTGGCTTCATTGTGATGATGTTGGGTTAAGAGATCCATGGGCCAATGGTTATATTGAGATTGTTATCCTTGTTTGATCAATCATGCTATCTACTGCACCATAAGTGATGCCATTAGATGCTTGTTTGGCAAGTTATGGAAACGATGGTGTCTTTCTGGATAACATTAACATCCAAGCTTAGTTGCTTGCGCTTGTAGAGAAAAGTGTATCTTGCTAGCAATACATAAGGGAGAATTGACACAGAGAGTGATAGTTCATGTACAAATAAACATCAGTCTAACTTTTCGCTTTACAAAGTGACTGCTTTGTTCATTTGACCCCACAAGTCACATGGGGAAAGTTTGCTTAACCGGTTAAGCCTACATATCTGAGGAAGCTTGGGAATTCAAATGATATACCGATGCAAGTTGCAAATTTGCAATTCCATGGCTGGCAAATCTCTTCAAGTTCTTTTTCGATGAACCTATCACCAAAATATATTAGCTTATGTGAACTTGAGTGGCATGCTGCATATGATCACTTAAACGTTATTTGTTTCATGCTGTGTCCTATATTACACCTTTAGTTAATTATGAGTTCATTTTGTTAAAACTCTATTGGATATGCAGTTTTGTCTAATATCTTAGTTTTTCAGTTTGTTGCAGCATGCAAGAAGCCACCAGTATTCTGTATCATCACCGAGTACATGGCAGGGGGCTCCCTTCGTAAATATCTGCATCAGCAGGAGCCTCATTCAGTTCCCATCGAATTAGTGCTGAAGTTATCTTTAGATATTGCTCGGGGGATGAGCTACCTCCACTCTCAGGGTATACTTCACAGAGACCTGAAATCAGAGAATATACTTCTGGGAGAAGATATGTCAGTCAAAGTGGCAGATTTTGGGATTTCATGCTTGGAATCACAGTGTGGAAGTGGCAAGGGGTTTACAGGAACCTACAGGTGGATGGCTCCAGAAATGATCAAAGAGAAGCATCATACTAGGAAAGTTGATGTGTACAGCTTTGGAATCGTCATGTGGGAGATTTTGACCGCTTTGGTTCCGTTCAGTGACATGACTTCTGAGCAGGCTGCTGTTGCTGTTGCATTGAAGGTATGGCTCTTGATACACAGCGGCAATGTTCATCTTCATGAGTTTATGTATCCATGCGGTTAACATTGAAATTCATCTATCAGTTTCTTCTAACTGATAAACCTTGTGCAGAATGCTAGGCCACCACTGCCTGCTTCATGCCCTGTGGCAATAAGCCACCTGATAATGCAGTGCTGGGCGACCAGCCCGGACAAAAGACCTCAGTTTGATGACATTGTTGCAATCCTCGAGAGCTACAAAGAAGCCCTTGACGAGGACCCATCGTTCTTGTCATACATACCACCTTCACCGCACCACAGCCACCACCATCACCACCACCACCACCACCACCACCACCACCACCATCAGAGCCTTCTTCGGTGCCTCCCTCGCTCCATGAGACGCTCTGCATCTCTGAAAGTATGAGTCTCTGAATACAGCCTTTGTTCATCGATGCAATGTACAATATGCACCTCTTTTCGAATTCCTTTGTTTTCTTTGTTTCTCTATATGCGCGCGTTAGCCCTCTATTATGCGGCATTAGCATGCTATGGTTTAGTTTCTTCTTTACTCTTGTTGGTAAATTATTTCCGTCATTGATGCCTTGAGTAATGTAGAGATTAGAGGCAGGCAGGCAGGCAGCTTCCGGTTATTATCTATGGATGCCATTTGCTTTGAGTGATGGAAAACTTGAGCCTCAGCAACTGTAATATAATTCAGCTCTTCCCTGAACTCTGTTTGTGCCTCTCGATTTCAGTTGTTATGGTACTCGCTGCACTTTGCAAATACGTTTGCAGGCAGTAAATGAGTAGTGTGTGTCTGAATCGATTGGGTATTTGTTCGGAACTGAAAAACATCAACTGAGAACACTACGAGTGGCCAGTGTAACCTAGTTACTGCCTTTGGACTCAACCACATAAACACGCTTCAGAAAAGTTCAAAAAGATAGCGTGAGTATTCTGAATCCTGACAGTTTTAGGAAATTAAAAATGAAGGTCCAAATCACTTCCAAACATCTTCAGTCCTCACAAGTTCGCAGTTCGGTCACTAACGATCGAGCAATGGGAAGTGGGTGGTACGCGACTCCGCGTGTTAGGATTGCTGGATTGGGCCGTAAATTTAGGTTTCTATATTTGGATTCGGAGTGGGCTTTTGAGGAGTAAGAGGCGGCGCCGGCCCGTTGGAGCTCCGACCATAGTACCCAAATCGGTTTCCTTTTTCTTCTTTCTCAAGTTCTTATTTATCACGACGATGACGAATCCTGTGGATGATGACGCGGCGTCCCGTTCCATGGCCACTTTGGCAGTTTGCCACCACAGGTGCCCTAAAATTTTTTGCCACAGTTCGCCGCTACTATTGACAAGAGCACAATTTTGTCAGGTCCACCGTAAATTTAAGGGCGCTACTTAGACGGTGTTTAGTTGCCTCCAAAGTCTAAAATCTAAAAAAAATTCTTCATCACATCAAATTTACGGAACATGCATGGAGCACTAAATATAGATAAAATTTAAAACTAATTATACAGTTTGGTTCTAATTTACGAGACGAACATTTTGAGCCTAGTTAGTCAATGATTGGACAATAATTACTAAATACAAACAAAAAGTGCTACAGTGTGCTACTAAACACACCCTTACTGGCACCCAGATGTACGATGGGAGATGTTCCTGTCGAACGGTCGACAATGTTAATATCATTATACCTTCATACGTTATAGTTCACTATCTAGTTTGATAGATGTTGTTATTTAAAAAACTTCAAAAAGTTGTATTGAAGCGCATGTTCTTGTTCCAATGTTGCGTTAGTAGTCAAGATGATAGGAACCAGCACGTGTGATTGTGTGAATCCCAATTCTTATTTTCTGAGACGAGTAAATAAATCATCCAGCTTTTGCTTCTTTTAGGTGTGAATCCAAAATTTGCATCGAACAGCAAACAGTGACGAATATTCTCTTCCTTCTAAAAATAATGCAATTATCCTTTCTCAAGAAATTAAACAATTTCAAAAGTTTACTAATATTTATGTCTCTAAAAAATGTTAAAATAATTTAATAATATTTAACTTAAAATATAAATATTAGTACTATTTTTATATAAATTTAGTTACATTTGAATTGTTTGATTCTTAGGAAAAACAATAGTTAATTTGTTTTAGGACACAAGACCGACCTGTTGACTGACCTACGCACGGCGTCGTCCTCCTCCGACTCGTCCCTCGAGTCGAGAGTTGCTTTTGTTCCTCCACCCGCCATCCACGCAGTGAGGTTCCCCGATGGCGGAGCAGCCTCCTAGCTCTGCGCCGCAAGGTCAGATCCTTTTCCTTTCTCGTCAATTGTTGAAAACAGCTCAGAACCCTTCGTAGCTTTGGTGTTCTCTCTCTTCTCCTTGCGATTCTTGTGCCAAGCCGTGGCCTTTCCTTGCCGTGGGGTCTCCAGTGCCGGATTGATTTCTCAATTCTCCCTGATTAATTAAGTAGTAACACTGATGCGGATTTTATGGGTATCCTGTCGAGTATTAGCGGCGGCGAGTGTATGGTGCCTGTGGCGTTGTTGGAATCCGGCAGCTTGCGGCTGCCGGCTGGAGGGAATAAAAGACTAGGGATTCATCGAATTCGTGGAATTGGTCAACAGAGAATGGATTCCCGCGGACTGAAACTGTAGGCTAGAACTAAGAAATTGCAGAGAAAAAGTGCAGATAAAGGTTGATGAACTAGGGTTCTATGCTAGAATAAGAAAGTAAGAAAAAGAAACAGTACTGTTTTCATTCTTCAGCTTACAAGACAAACAGTACATCCTGGGCTTATGTACCCTAGAGGTCACAACAATAAAAAGGTAAACATAAGTGCAGTAATTTGGTGATAAACATAAGGAAAAAGTATATTTTCATCACTTACATTCTAATTATTGCAACTCAATCCCTTGACTAACTAAATCGGTGCACAATCATGCACACCTTGGTTTAACAATTGTTTAGTGTCATCTGGCAGCTGGCAAGGGTTTGGGTGGCAATAAAGGGGAAGGAAAAAAAATTTCAGGAAAATTAACAAAACCTATTCCCTTCAGACTGTTATAATAATTTGTTCAACTCTACGAATAAATTGAGTAGGAATCTATCCTTATTTCTTATTAGTAAGTGCATGAAGAAGCTTATTTCACTCTAGCAATTATGACATGGTTAACCAGTGATTTTCAAATAATTATATGTCCTAAACGGCTAAACCATTGTTAGGTTGCACCAAACAGTTGTTAAGCCTAGGTAGGAATGATTTCTGCACCGGTTTAATTAGTAAGGGATTTATTTGCACCAATTGAAATGTAAGGGATGAAAGTTACGCTTTTGGAATACTTAAGGGATGGGAATGTATTTCCCTAAACGGAACTCCCCTTGGATGCTTCTCATATATCTTGATGTATCTGGACCATTAGATCTTCATCTTGATCCTCATATATTTTTCTCTAGTAGTCCTGACATGCCCTTTTGTGGAAAGCAGCCTAACGGCTGCGGGTTGTTGCAAGGCTGAGAAATCATATCGCAAGGCATCAAACCAAATTGGAACCAGTGCATTTCTTGGCCCTATACAAAAATCAGGAGATGTAGGTTGCAGGACATGACTTGATTCCTGTTTGGAATTTATAAGCAGCTTTCTGCAAATGGAATGCTGTGGACAAAGTAGCAGCCCTGAGGCTTTGTGTTGTTCTCTTATTTACGGCTCACTGTGCTTAAGCCTTATGCTTCCACTGCTCTCAAAACATAATGGTACATTCTGTTTTTTCTGGCGCTGCAGATAGTTCTGGTGGGACTGAATCCTTCGACAATCTGGTAATTCAAGCTCCACAGCCGGTGAGGGAGGATTACATACAGAATGCTGTTAAGTTTCTTTCACATCCGAAGGTGAAGGGTTCTCCCGTATTCCACAGGCGATCCTTCCTTGAAAAGAAAGGCCTTACAAATGAAGAAATTGATGAAGCCTTTCGTAGGGTTCCTGTAAGATTTTATTTTCCTGCTACCCCTACTGTTTACTGTGGATGAAAAGAGGATCAAGTGTTTCTAAACAAACTTAATGCCTTGTAGGACCCTAAGCCAAATGGAACTGAAACTGCATCTGCTGGTTCACAACAAGGTAGTCTATGGTTCTAGATACAGTGTCTGTTTTCTGATCTGTATTGTTTGGATCTTCTGATTATAAAAAGTCCCAGATATCAGTATACTATCGTTGTTAAGTCGATACCAAAATGCCAGATCAGATTTTGTAAGAAATCATATCGAAGCTTGATCTTGCACAATTTTCTTTCCACCTGCACACTGAAGATTTACTTCCTGTTTTCTGAGCTTTGGCAGGATAACTGACAAACAAACAACACTCGTGAAACTTATAGTAACTGTTTCTGCTTGACGAAGCTACTTCACTGTTCTTTCATTTCATCAATTGCAATTGCTCTTGTTTCTTGTGTAGCACTTGTGGCCAACTTATTTCAAATGTTGATATCTTGATGTATCCATAGGCCTAACTATGATTTTTTGTTGTTGATGATAGTCCGTACATTTTACTCGTAACTTTTTGTTGAGAATCATACCATAGACTGAAAAAGTGAGGATGCATTCTGCTGTTAGTAATTGTCTTGTTTTCTTTGATTCTTCCAGCAAACAACCACAACCAATCTGATGCACTGCAACCTTATGCGGAACAACCACAAGCTGCTACTGGCTCTATCACTGCTGGAACTATTTCGCCACATATGAAGGCACAGTTTAGCTGGGTCAACACACTCCTTGGTGCAGGTCTTTTTCTTGGTTTGGGGGCTAGTGCTGCCATAACCCTCAAGGTACATCTGATGATTATGCGAAGGTGCTAGCTTATTTAGAAAATTATTTCAGATAGTTAACTTATTTCCATGTAAATTTTGCACAGAAATGGTTTATCCCTAGTCTAAAATCTTGGACCCGTACAGTCGTTGCTGAAGAAGATGAGAATGCGAAGGATGAACTCAGTTGCAATCTCTACGAAGAAATTAGGGAAGCCATAAACATTTCTGCATCAACCTTTTCTGATATAGCTAGAACAAACCAAGAAGTGCTTGCTTCGAAAGATGAAGGTTCCAGAATTGTTTTTGATAATTTATCGTATTTGACAGTACAATATACATTGTTATTTGAATTTTGTTATCTGAATGATTAACTCTTTTTTACAGATAGGAAGGTACTTATGAAGTTAACGGAAGCATTTGAGTCACAAGCAAATGTGTTTAAATCCTTGAATGAGACCTTATTAAATCATATCAGGGAGAATCGGTTTTCACAATACAACCTATTGGAAGAGCATGTTCAGCCTGCACCATGGAATGGTCAGTGTCTGTTATGGCTAAATTGCTGGCTTTATTGATAATGATGTAGGTTGAGGTAGATGGAATCTCGCCCTCACGCTGGAGGCTCTGAGATTGATCCTCTACTTCTTCCTTGATTACAAAAGATCCTGCCGTGCTCCTTATAAGAGCCCGAAACTAACAAACCTCCCTAATTTAGCTAACCTGTCCCTCAAGGAAACTATCAACCGACTAAGAAACCAAAACAAATATCTAAACCGAACCAGGACTCGTCTCCTTGGACCTGCGCCTGAACTTGGCACCAAAGAACTTGTCCATAACAGTGTCAAACTTAATGAGTGATGCATCATACTGAACTGCAGAGATAGTTAACTTATATTAGCATTTTGGGCAGAATCATTTGTAAATTTTGATCTGGTTATGCTTATCTCAATCCCCTGTAGTTCTGGACCATATATGAATAATTTATTAAACTTTAGGCTTTAAATAGCTATGTGCAAACACGGCTCTCACCATATTGGTATTATTTTCTCTGTGTAGGGGCGATTGACTATCAAGGGAGAGCTTCTCCGGTACGACTTGAAGACTTGCAGTTACCAATCCTTTCTAGCAGTATTCAAAAACTTTATATTATTTTTTTATCTCACACAATGTTTCTATTTGTAGCAAACTAATATGTATCCAACACCACCAAACAGCAGTTTTGACCCAGGTAAAGAACTGTGTGGCGTACCATCTCACAGTGAACCCACCAAAGATATTTCTTTTAGCTCCCAGACAAAGGTTTTTGGTTTGTCACACTTGTTATGTCTTCACTCATGGTTTATCTTGAACAGGGAGGCATTCATTCATGCCATTGCCTGAACCCACTTATGGATCATATTCTGGATCTTACACTGAGGTAATCCTGGGATCATGCTGAAGTACTTAGGAGTTAGGAATGCCATATTTGTGTTTGAATTTCATGCATCAACTTAATGTAGATAAAACATGTTGTCCCTATAGCAGAGCGACGTAACTAATTGGTGGCAAGACTACACTGAATCATGTGTCGTTCCATTTCTTAGTAGAAGGTAGTTGCCTTAAATTTGAAATTTTGTGATCCAGCAGCGCGTGCAGAGGCCAGGGTACGGATTCCAGCCCCAGATGAGCAATGACCGACAGAACCTCAGTTTGCGGAGCAACTACCAAGGGGTTTCTTTGAATCACCACACCGGCAATGCCATTGATGACCCTGCAGTGGAATTCCAGCGCCGCTGGGTCCCCCCGCAGCCACCAGGTGTCATCATGCCGGAAGCTGCGGCCGCGATCCGACATCCCAGGTCTGTTCCAAGGCAGCAGTCGCAGCCAGTCGATGGTCACTCGAGCACCGATGTTCTGAGACCATCTGAGCGCGTTGTGGCGACAACAGAGCAGATGAACGGCACCCCTGGAGCACCTGATGGAGAGTTGGCAGGTGATGGCGGTGCCGCGACAGCCAGCGCCAGCAGCAGCGGTGGGAGTGAAGAGCAGCAGCAGGAAGCCGCTTGAGGGAAGCTTTTGGTGATGCCCTTGCAGAGCTCCATTGCTGAGTGGTATATTTGGGTTTTGCTGCACCTATTTGTGTTTAGCGTACAGCAGATATGAAAGTTTACCCATCTCATGTATAAAGTTGCAACTGTATGACTGTATGTACATATACCACTGCCACTCAGGAAAGTAATAATTCGATGTATGTCTGAATGTCTAAGCAGCTCATGAAATGAACAGGAATCGAGTGTGTTCTTGTTTTGGGCCCTGCTGAAAATTTATTGTCGCGAAAGGTTGGGCCAGGCATGGGCTGGAAAACGCACTGAAATAAAATTCAGACTTTTCATTGTCTGAAACAAAAAGTTCAGAGTTTTGTTGGGGCAACACCAAAGATGAATTTCAGGGCTCGAAAAAAAAATGTCGCCGCCGCCTTGGAAGGAAGCCACGGCCTCCTTTTGGTCACCACGGAGCAAGAAATAATTGGCTCTTGGTTGTATGTCTCAGCAGCTCAAGAAATGAACAGGAATCGAGTGTGTGTTCTTGTTTTGGGGCTTTGGGCCCTGCTGAAAGGTTGGGCCAGGCATGGGTTGGAAAACGCACTGAAATAAAATCCAGACTTTATTTGTCTGAAACAAAAAGTTCAGAGTTTTGTTGGGGCAACACCAAAGATGTTTTTCAGGGATCGAAAAAAATGTCGCAGCCGTCTTGAAAGGAAACCACGGCCTCGTTTTGGTCCCCGGTCGCATTCACGAACCCTGCACGCCGAAACAAAAATGGAAACCTTCTTTTCCTCTAGGCGTTGCTGCAGCAGTAGCGATTGCCGAGCAACTACTTCGGCAATTCGCTGTCTTGTTTTCCATGCGGATTCGTGCGCTGAATACCGGCCGGCACAAAAAATACATGCGGCGGGTGAAGGAGGGACGTCGGTCACATGAGTACATGACTCCCACATCACATGATCATGACTCACATCGCACGATCACGAGGAGGAAGAGAATTAAAAAGCCAACAGGGGCTTTGGATCCGCCGTCACAAAAAAAAAAAGAGGAGACAGAAGCTGAAGACTCTGAAGAAGCCGAGAGGCGGTCACGCACGCCTAGGGATTTTCCGGCCTCGTGGCACAGGAATTCTCCGGGCTCCCTTGCCGGGAGACTCCAAGAAGTTCAGACTTCAAAGTTCAAACCACATGAGTTGACTTGTCCCCGAGTTGAACATGTGCCGGGAACCGAGCAGGCTGGCGGCACCGGGCTCGGACTTTCAAACTCGTGGCCCGGGGGAGGATGCAGTAGCTTCCCGCCGCACGCGAATCGATCAGTTTGACCCTGGAGAGATGCCGCCAGCTGAGCTCAAGTCAAACCACGCGGATGACGAGGATCAGCACGTTGTTTGTCAGTTGATGCACCTGATTACCCCGATGCAGACTGACTGGACCAGGCCTCGTTTTACGCGATGTAAAAAATAACTCACTCCATCGCAAAATGAATGCGGCGCTGGCTTCCCGAGAAGTCAACCAATTCTTAGATCCCAAAAATTTACATCCCAAAACGTCACATCAAATATTTGGACACATAGATGAAGGATTAAACAAAATTTATTTATAAAGCCTTTTTGCACGAATGAGTTGTAAATCGCGAGATAAATCTAATAGACCTACTTAATCCATGATTTGCAACAGTGACGCTATAGTAATCATTCGCTAATTATGAATTAATTAGGCTCATTAGATTCATCTCGCGATTTATAACATATCCGTGCAAAAAAATTTGTTAGATTTTATTTAATACTCCAAATTAGCAAGATTATCTTTCAATTTTTTTGGCAAAATGATCTAAACACGACCTTATACAAATAGTATTAACATTTACTCCTACATTACAAATAAGTATCATTATATTAATCATGAAATATATTTTCATATTAAATCTATTTGGAGGCATAAATATTCATAAATTTCTGTACATATTTTATTAAACTTAAAATTATAGCAAGACATGGTAGAGAAATGTTAGATTTTACAGAGATTTGACTGAGAGAGAGATGCAGATACTCGTTGGCGTTGCATCTCCGAGTTCAGGTTTGATCTGACCAGAGGCTTACGATCAGTAATGAGGCTACGCTTGATCTAACGACCAAACAAACACACCTTTGGACTTTGGCCTCTTGAGGCAGCTAGCCGTCAGATGATCTTCAGATGCAACTCCTGGTCTGGTCCGGCACCTCTCCCCATCCTCGCCATCACTCCATCAGTGCAGTGCGTGTGCTCTCCGTCGGCCATCGCATTGAAGCGAGTCGAAAGGGTCCGGCATCCCCATCGCTTTCAGTAAGTGGATCCGCCACCCAATAATCGCCCTCTAATCTCATCACGCTGGGAGCACTCCACTACTAAACGGCGACCGGCACGCATGCTGCCGGCGCACATGTGTCCACGCACGGAGCTCGCGAGGGGGCCAGGAGTGGCGGCAGGAACATGCATGAGCCCCGGGATCGGCCACCTGTTAGGCTGTTACTCTGTTAAGTATAGGCGGTCCCGGTCCCTCCGGCCCAGTGTGGCCGACCACGCCTTTCGCGTGCCGACCGAAGGCAGACTGGATGTTCAGAGGTGTTTGGAGTTTAGCTCTTGTATCAGATGTTTTATGTCAATTAGAAAAATTAAATATGAATTACTTCCTTCATTCTAAATTATTAATTATTTTAATTTTTCTAGATGTATAGTTTTTATTATGCATATAGTAAAAATCGATGTATCTGGAAAAATCAAAATAACTAATAATTTGGAACAGGAAAAATAATTATAAAACTAATTGTAGAAATCTAGTCCTAATTCGTGAGGTGAGATGAATCTATTAAACTATTTATCGTCATTGGATACTTGTTACATAGTCTAGACACTATTTGAATCTATCGAGCCATTGGTTGACACCACAATTCATGCTACACGGTCCCAAGGCGGTCCACCTATATATCCTTGTTAAGTCTCACTATCTCTCTGATTTGTTATCAATATCCGTAGCAAGATCTAGCAGACCTAGCATTAAAGATGGCAGCGGCTAGATGCCCTTGAGTTATCGTCCTCCTCTATACTCAGGAGCAAGTCATTGGTCATGCCAAATAAGTTAACTTAGAGCAACCAATGAGCAAGCATGTAGTAGATACTTGTTGACGAGGAGCTCCCAAAGTTGGCCCCCCCCACGTGGTAGTGGTGCATGTCAATGACAAAGTGGAATAGTGGATATAGGTTAGTTTAGACTTTTCAGACATCTAGCATCCAATGTTCATTGTCAGAACAGTTCTACAGTGTGGTTGGTGGTGATCCCAAGTGCCGTGACAACCTGATTGGCCTTGAGGGGCATTCTTCATTCTTCAACTGACTCTTGATGAGTCCATTATTGTGTTGTGGTACTATTTTTACTATATCCTTATGTGTTGTTGCAAGATCTCGCATCGCATGTCATATAAATTATTTATATCACAAGGTTGTTTATTAGTTTCTTAGTATTAATCCTTTCCCTTTTTCATGCTTTTGACGGTTCTTATCTAGATATCAATTGTTTGTTCAAGTGTTTATGCCCCTTCACTTGATGAAATACATGCATTGCATATTTTCAAGGAAAAAAGAAGTATTGAACAAAGTCGGTAATTACTAACACGTGGTGCTAATATAGTAGGGTGGTGATGTTGTCGATTTCATAGGTTAATTAGTCATATTAGTATAACAACAATTAGAAACTTGGTACATAGGCTCGTTAGGTTGTTGTTTCATGAATGCTTGGTGATGGCCAATAAGAGATTATGTGTTTAGGACACCAAGTTATGGCAAGTTAGTACAATGTTGGAAGTTGTGGACAGTAATGTATAGTAGTGAAAGGAGACAAACGAGTGGAGCTCCTCTCCTCTCCTCTCCTCTCGAATCTCTGCTAGATACCGTTGAGAGAGGGGAGAAAAGATGATTCGGTTGCCGTCGGCAAAGACGGCGGTCTCTTACGCCTCCGATGGCCTGAGGGTCGTCGGGAGGTGGCGGAGACCGCTGACCTCTTGCTGGATGGTGGAGGTTGCAAAGTTTTAGGTCCTAGTACATCTAAGGTTAGGTTTCCTAGCGTTAGTGGCGATGCGGCGGCACTGACATGAAGACCTCTCAGGTTTATCCTCGCCCCTATGTAGTGGCGGATCTAGAAATAGATCAAGGAGGGCTGAGTTTCTTCTTCCTCTCTCGTTCTTTCTTCTTCCTCCCCTTCTTCCTCATTCCTTCTCCTCAAAAATGGAGGGGGCTCCATTGTTTGTGCTGGAGCCCTCCTAGACCCACCGCTAGCTCCGCCCCTGCCTCTATGGCGCTTCTCCCTGGCGTCATCAGCGAGCTCGTGGAGGTGGTGCTCCTGGCGTGGAGCTCGTGTACATGAGGTGTTTGCCAGCGACTCGTAGGCTCGAAATGGAGGTGAGTTTGCTGGGCTTTTGTTTGGTGGATAGAGATGCAGCTTTGGACCTCATGGAAGTTAGGAAGGTGGAGCAGATCCAGTCTTCTAATGGTCGTCGCCGGTGGATCTGCCTCCATGGTCTCCGGAGCTTGGGGGTGTCCCTGGATCTCCAGCACTAGCTTCAGCTCATCCATGACGACAAGCGTCTATTGCAGCTTTTCTGAAAGCTTCGAAGTGATGGAGCTCTGGTTGATCTGAGGTTGGTGGCAGACGACGGTAGAATCTGACGTGCAAAGGTTTCAGGGTCCTAATTGTAATTTTAGTATTTTTCAAGTCTTTCTGCAAATAGTCTAGTGGTACAGTTGTCGTCTGTGTTCTACCAGAATGTACCTGAACGTGTACTCATATTTGTACGGTATCTTCATGGCTAATACATGTATGTTTGCTAAAAAAAAGGAAGGAGACAAACGAATCTAGTTAATGGTGAAGCGGGTTAGGCTGTTGACAATATCACAAAGAGCTGCATGATGCCTGAAGTTGGGATATAAATAACCACTTTGTATCCCTTATGGGAAACTTCTTGTTTTTTTTGTCTATAAGAAAGTCTCTATATGTCGGGTACCATGATTAGGGGCACCCTAACTAGGAGACTAAATCACCCCTAAAACGCAAAACACATGCCAGGCCATCGGGCCCACAAAGGCCTACAGCCTCCTTCCAATCCAGAAGAAAGGAAATGACTCAAAGAAGCCCAATCCACGGCCCATGTACACAGTGCGGCCCCTCCGAGCCCCCTCGAACCCGTGGGGCAATCTCTGCCTCGCTCGAGGGCCTCCCGCCGAGACCCTCGACAAACGCCTCACGTTTCCGCTTCGCTCGAGGGTAGTGAGCCTACCCTCGAGAGAGCGGACTGACTCCGCCTCACTCGAGGGT
The DNA here is from genome assembly GCF_016808335.1 of Panicum virgatum. Lineage (NCBI taxonomy): Eukaryota > Viridiplantae > Streptophyta > Magnoliopsida > Poales > Poaceae > Panicum > Panicum virgatum. The sequence goes on from NC_053149.1 coordinate 11,757,694, forward strand.
AGTGAGCCTACCCTCGGGGGAGCGGATCGTCTCCGCCTCGCTCGAGGCCACCCCTCGACGGAAAAGACAAGCGGCCCTTCCGCTCACCCGCCCGCCGTACAGAGGCATTAAATGCCAACCACTCCGTCGCAGCTCCCGGATCAGATGGCATCAGGCCTCCACTCCGCACAGTGGCTGTGACCAGGGTCTTATCAGCCAACTCCGGTCACTGCTTAGGCCATCTCCGGCGCTGTGGCGACACTGTGGGAACCTGCGACGCTGTGCGAGACGTGCTCGGCACTGCTCCAGCCATTGTGTTGCCAAATCCCCGTACTTCCCTTGTACTTTCCCCTCCGCGGAACCCTCGAACAGCATGGGCACGGCCCTCGAAAGCGGCCCCGACCTTGACTAGGGCAGGACCCCCGCATGCAGGACCCTCGGAGTGCTGCCACGTCGAATGCGGGGGACGGTACTCTCCACAGGGACCGCCACGCCACCCGCTGGAGCTGCCAGGACGCCGGCGCGATCTCCGCAGGGCCAAGGACGATGCCGAGGACGACTGCCACGCCAGGCGCCATACCCCACAATGTACTTTCTACAGTGCTCGACCACTGCACCCCCGCGCTTCGGGGAAAAGACGACGACTTCCGCGATCTCCTCCCGTGCATGTACATCGCCCCTCCTTGTGTCTATAAAAGGGGGAGGCGGGCTCTATCTTATCCATCTGGGCTGTTCTACACACTTAGCACAACTCACAAGAGCACACACGCTCTTCTGAGTCCCGATATTGGCACTCGCCTCAATCAACTTCTCCTCTAGCAGAGACTTGGGAGCTCCCCCCCCTCTCTCGCCTCGCTTGTACCCCTACTACAGGCACCCCCGGTGCAAGACAGTACAGTACACTCGCACACCCCTTTGCTGGATGTACGGCCCCACGGTCGGAATCGGGATAAACCCGTGCGTTACCGTGTTGCCTCTTGCATCAACCATCTGGGACTAGGGACACGCAGCATCATCACTAGTTGGTGCCGGACCATCGGGTCAAGACACCGACAGTTGGCGCGCCAGGTAGGGGACGCTGCGTGACATTTCTCTTTTGTTCTCATTTGATCTCCAGGGATGGCGAGCAGATCCAACCCATTTCCCATGGGCGCCTCGGATCCGCTCCCAGCGGGATACGAGATTTGGTTCGGGAGTCTTGAGTTCAGGGCAACCGGCAACGGTTAACTCATGGAGTTCCTCTCGCCTAAATGCAACCCCGACACTCCGACTTCACCAGCCCGGCGCAACAGGCGCTCGGACCAGCGCTCGCGACAAGCGTGCATGGAGCGGCGTAGGGCGGCACGACTCAGCTCCCCCACGTGGGTTGGGGTTGGCATGTCGCAGCTCAGCGTCACGGCCGACGGAGCCACCACTTCGTCATCACGTGCTCCGGCGCCATCTGCGCCGGCACCACCATCGACTGCAGCCCCAGTGCCTCCTAGGGAGGGCGCGACTGCACCGTCGCCCTTACCCTTCGGGATGCGCAACGCTGCCACCTACGCCTCTTCATCCAGCACCAACTTCACCGAGTACGAGGATCTGCCGGGTCATCATCTCTTCTCGATCCGCAACCTCATCGCATCATCTCCTGACGACTCCTACCCCGAGATGGCGGGCTCGATCGCCGACGACATCAACTTCTTCATGGACAACTTCATGGACGAGGAGGCCGAGGACTACTCCGGGGTCCGTGACCTTGACGCTTTCCACTCGTTCCAGCTCGCGGCGGCGTACTGCCTCACCTGCTCCGAGGACTCCAGCGAGGGGGATTACGATCCCACTCGGGAGTGCTTCATGGTCTAGCTCGCGGACGGGAACGGCGGGGCAGACCCGCATGCAAACCAAGCGGTGGTGCCTGCCGCGAACCCTTCTTCTTCGTCAAGCTCGGCGGTGCGGCAAGCACAGCTGGCGCAACTCAAGGAGCTTCAAGCCAAGCTCGACGACGTAGCTAAGCCGTCTGTCGACTTCAAGAACCCTGCAGAAGCCCTCGGGGCGGCGCCCGGACCCTCGGGGGCTGCGACCACGAGGCCATCAGCCGGGGACCCCTCGACGGAGAAGCCCGAGGCCATGGACACTGACTTCGAGACCACCTCTGTGGACGAGGCCGAAGCAATGGAGATTGACAAGGCCCAGCCTCCACGAGATTGGCACACCCAGTACCTTGACTGGATGATTCGAGGGGTCCTACCCTCGGACCGTGCTCAGGCACGGTGCATCGCTAGACGGGCCAAGTCCTTCATTCTGATCGACGACGAACTGTACAAGCGCAGTCCCTCGGGCATTCTGCAATGGTGCATCCCCATCCGCAAGGGCAAGGAGCAGATCCGAGACATACACGCCGGCATCTGCGGTCACCACGCCGCGCCGCGCACCCTCGTGGGCAACGCGTTTCGGCAGGGCTTTTACTGGCCCACCGCGGTCGCCGACGCCACCAACGTCGTGCGGACCTGTGAGGGTTGCCAGTTCTACGCCCGGAAGATGCACCTCCCGGCACATGCTCTGCAAATCATCCCCATCACATGGCCTTTCGCCGTGTGGGGACTGGACCTCGTCGGCCCACTGCAGAAGGCGCCTGGGGGCTTCACCCACTTGTTGGTGGCAATCGACAAGTTCTCCAAGTGGATCGAGACTCGACCCATCGGCAAGATCAAGTCTGAGCAAGCTGTTCTGTTCTTCACTGACATTGTCTTCAGGTTTGGGGTCCCGAATTCGATCATCACCGACAATGGCACCCAATTCACGGGCAAGAAATTCTTGGCATTCTACGACAGCTACCACATACGCATGGACTGGTCGGCTATGACGCACCCACAGACGAATGGGCAAGTGGAGCGTGCCAATGGCATGATCCTCCAAGGCCTCAAGCCAAGGATCTTCAACAAGCTGAACAAGTTTGGCTGGAAGTGGCTCACAGAGCTGCCCTCGATTATCTGGAGCCTGAGGATGACCCCAAGCAGAGCCACGGGCTTTACCCCATTCTTCCTCGTCTATGGCGCCGAGGCCATGCTCCCCACAGACTTGGAGTACAGGTCACCGAGGCTCAAGGCCTACCAAGAGTAGCAGAACTAGCAAACCCGCGAAGACTCGCTAGACCAAGTGGACGAGGCTCGAGACGTGGCGCTCCTTCACTCAGCACGTTATCAGCAGTCCCTGCGAAGGTATCAAGCACAGAGAGTTCGACGCCGAGACCTCAACAAGGGCGACTTGGTGCTGAGGCTTCGGCAAGACAACAGGGGACGCCACAAGCTCTTACCACCGTGGGAAGGCCCATATATCATCGCTGAGGTGCTCAAGCCCGGCACGTACAAACTGGCGAACGAAAAATGCAAAGTCTTCACCAATGCTTGGAACATACAGCAGCTATGTCGCTTCTATCCTTAGAATTCCAAGCTATTTGTACATCGTTTGTACTCGTATTTAAGATTTCCCAAAACAATAAAGGAGTATGCTTTACTTATTTATTTTTTGGGAACTTTCCGGACCCTCGGGGGCTCGGATACGCATGATGTAACACCCGGTTTATAAAAGAACATAAACCGAGCAATCATATACGTGCCAGGATCAAGTCACACGTATATACAACAGAATGAACAGTATATCACAGCACATATCACGAATAAGTCATAATAAATCGAAATACGAATGTTATTTATTACATTAATGACAAAAATGTCTGATACAGCGGAAGCAAAGTACAAATACGATAAAAACTCTCCGAAGCTGAGCAGGGCGCCACAGGGACGACGACTGGGAGATGAACGCCTAGAAGTCCTCATAGTCCTGGTAGCGCTGAGCGAACTCCCTCGTGTCGGCAGGAACTGAGCAGCAGTAGCGTAGCCAAGAGGAAAAAGTAGAGAAGAGGCAAGAGTGAGTACACAACTTGTACTCAACAAGTATAACACAAACTATGAGGCTCTAAGGTTGGCTGACTGACTGCATTAGCTTTTAAGTCTTGGCAAAATTTCATTAAAACTATTTACTACCAGTTGATGAATCACCATTAACCCAGTTATATAGTAATTAATCAGAATTAATTCAGAAACTACTGAGTGCCAAACCAAACCAAACCAAATCAAGGTAACCCCAAGAGGCACCTCCCTCGTCGGAAGGAGACAACCCCACTAATCAAAAGGAGGATCTGGGCCGCTCATAACCGTGAGCACAGCTAGTATACCAGTTTTACACTCTGCAGAGGTTGCACATCTTTACCCACAAGTCGTGAGCTACGCCAGTTGTTCATCACACTTCCTTAGGTGAGATGACTAGCGACTCACTACAAGGCCTTTACAAAGAATCTCGTTGGTAGGGAGTAACCGCGAGGGTGGATCGGCGACTATGGAGCAGGTCTAGTGGGCGTCAAGACACGAAGCACAGACGAGGCCACTCAGCACGAGGGACATAGAAGCTTACCACCCCTGCCCCGCAGGTAAGTTACTCCAAACCAAAAAGACCTAATTATTACGCCAAGACCGTCCCATTCCAGTCTTGTGGTAGCGCTGTTGTCCCAGGTTGTCGCTCTATGAACCGGTCCTTATGGAGAGTGGCCAACCAAGCACTAAGCACCGTGCTGGCCCCCTAAACCATGTTTCTACAAAAATCATATTTTAACGAGACGTGAGCCACCCAAGCACGAAGCACAGAGGGCCACTCTCAGAATTAAGTTTAAGTAAACCATTAATCCAATTAATTAAAAAGGACCAGAGTGTGTTATAGCGCGGCACCTAGCACAACTAACCAAAATGCAACCCAAGGTAATATATAAATGATAAATGTGGCTAGGAAATCCTTATAGGCATACAATATTAAAATGCAGTATGAAAATATATTTAAAAGTGATAGGTTGTTCATATTATACTTGCCTTCCTCGTACTGCTCCTGCTGCTGCTCAAACTGGTCAGAAGACGGCTGCTCCGAGTACTGGTACTGGGGCTCCTCCGGTAGCTCAACGTCTACTCACGAACATATGGCCAAAACGAGGCACAACAATGAGCATACATGCAACCAAAAGCTAACACTAATAAACAGTACAACAATACATAAAAACAGCACAGTAAACTAGTCTGAAACTATTCTACGCGTTACAACGATCGTGTGGATATAAAGAACACTAAAAACGGAGCTAAGACGCAAAATCTAGGCCAAAAACAAGTTCTAGGGGCTTATTTGTAAGAAAACTGAAGTTCCAGGGGGTTTTCTGCAAAAATCGAGGACTAAAACATAATTAAACTAAAACTCTGGGGTCTAACTCGCAAAAACGTCAAGTGTGGACTGCGGGTTCTATTTTAAAGAAACTCAGGGGCTACGCGTTAAAACCAGGACTTAAATCTAATTATTTTTGAACTCAGGTGGACCGCGGGTTAAAATCTAATAAACCGAGGGTCTCTTTAACAAATTTACCAAGCCGAACCGGTATCTTCGATTTCCAGCCGCAGGATTTGGATCTGGCGGCCTAGATCTAATGTAACCTTGATCTAATCGCGGCCGCTGACTCTCCTCCGCAGCGCAACGACCGCGCCCAATCCGCCGAGATCACCGGCGAGTTTCCCTTTGGGGCACGCCTCCCCACTTGACGTTTTAATTACGGAGCTAAGACGCAAAATCTAGGCCAAAAACAAGTTCTTTATATCCACGCGATCGTTGTAACGCGTAGAATAGTTTTAGACTAGTTTAGTGTGCTGTTTTTATGTATTGTTGTACTGTTTATTAGTGTTAGCTTTTGGTTGCATGTATGCTCATTGTTGTGCCTCGTTTTGGCCTTGTGTTCGTGAGTAGACGTTGAGCTACCGGAGGAGCCCCAGTACCAGTACTCAGAGCAGCCGTCTTCTGACCAGTTTGAGCAGCAGCAGGAGCAGTACGAGGAAGGCAAGTATAATATGAACAACCTATCACTTTTAAATACATTTTCATACTGCATTTTAATACTGTATGCCTATAAGGATTTCCTAGCCACATTTATCCTTTATATATTACCTTGGGTTGCATTTTGGTTAGTTGTGCTAGGTGCCACGCTATAACACACTCTGGTCCTTTTTAATTAATTGGATTAATGGTTTACTTAAACTTAATTCTGAGAGTGGCCCTCTGTGCTTCGTGCTTGGGTGGCTCACGTCTCGTTAAAATATGGTTTTTGTAGAAACATGGTTTAGGGGGCCAGCACAGTGCTTAGTGCTTGGTTGGCCACTCTCCATAAGGACCGGTTCATAGAGCGACAACCTGGGACAACAGCGCTACCACAAGACTGGAATGGGACGGTCTTGGCGTAATAATTAGGTCTTTTTGGTTTGGAGTAACTTACCTGCGGGGCAGGGGCGGTAAGCTTCTATGTCCCTCGTGCTGAGTGGCCTCGTCTGTGCTTCGTGTCTTGACGCCCACTAGACCTGCTCCATAGTCGCCGATCCACACTCGCGGTTACTCCCTACCAACGAGATTCTTTGTAAAGGCCTCGTAGTGAGTCGCTAGTCATCTCACCTAAGGAAGTGTGATGAATAACTGGCGTAGCTCACGACTTGTGGGTAAAGATGTGCAACCTCTGCAGAGTGTAAACTGGTATACTAGCCGTGCTCACGGTTATGAGCGGCCCAGATCCTCCTTTTGATTAGTGGGGTTGTCTCCTTCCGACGAGGGAGGTGCCTCTTGGGGTTACCTTGATTTGGTTTGGTTTGGTTTGGCACTCAGTAGTTTCTGAATTAATTCTGATTAATTACTATGTAATTGGGTTAATGGTGATTCATCAACTGGTAGTAAATAGCTTTAATAAAATTTTGCCAATACTTAAAAGCTAATGCAGTCAGTCAGCCAACCTTAGAGCCTCATAGTTTGTGTTATACTTATTGAGTACAAGTTGTGTACTCACTCTTGCCTCTTCTCTACTTTTTCCTCTTGGCTACGCTACTGCTGCTCAGTTCCTGCCGACACGAGGGAGTTCGCTCAGCGCTACCAGGACTACGAGGACTTCTAGGCATTCGTCTCCCAGTCGTCGTCCCTGTGGCGCCCTGCTCAGCTTCGGAGAGTTTTTATCGTATTTGTACTTCGCTTCCGCTGTATCAGACTTTTTTGTCATTAATGTAATAAATAACATTCGTATTTCGATTTATTATGACTTATTCATGATATGTGCTGTGATATACTGTTCATTCTATTATATATACGTGTGACTTGATCCTGGCACGTATATGATTGCTCGGTTTATGTTCTTTTATAAACCGGGTGTTACACATGAACACTGAGCTACGCCTGGCTTTACCCTCGGCAAAGCCAAGCCTCCCTCGGGGGCTACTACGGGGGGAACCCCTGAACGTCCCCAAAAATCGGCAATGTTTTTTCAAAAAAATCTCTGTATCTAAGTTTCTCGTATACTTAGAAAGCTAGACGCAAGGCGCAAACGACTAAGGAATGGGATCGGCCGAGCCGCGGGACCGCCTACGCCTCCGGGATCGGCCGAGCCCCGGGACCGCCTACGCCTCCGGGATACGGCATCCCCACTCACCTCCCTACGCCTAAGTCATTTGTGAACGCAAACTTCCTCGCTGAAAACTATCTAAGATGCATACGAGAACACGAAAGTTAAATAGGAAAAAACAAAGGCTCGAACGCACAAGGCCTCGATGGGCCACACTGTCGATTTACTATAACAAATTTCTTAAATCTAGAAGTATGATTACGACAAGTACTAACTTATTACATGGGCTCCGAGGCCCAGACTCCCTACAGGTTGTCTTCCCCCCTCGGCGGATCTTCAACAACATCAAATTCAGCTATCGGGGGGATGTCGGCCTCGAGCTTCTTGGTCAAGGTAGTGGCGAACTCCTCGGTGGCGGCGGCGACGTCATCCATGATGGCTGATGCAGTATCCGCATCAGTGTCGGTCGGGATGACGTACCCCGACGACACCAACTGGAGGTCCATGTCGTAGTGTGTCGAGGCCACGGCGAGGGCTCGTAGGACACTGAGGTGGAAAGTGCTCTTGGCGTGCTCGGTGATCCGACCGCCTAGCGCTCGCAGGCGGCTGGCCACCGAGCTGCCAGACAAGGCACCGGCCCCCTCGAGCTCCTGACACACGCTCACGGCGGTTCGCTCCAACTCTACGTACTCGTCATGCGCCGTCGTGAGCGCGGTGTTGACAGCCTCATTCGCCGCGGTCTCGTTTGCCACCGCCTTCTTCAGCTCTGAACAAGGGAACCAAGATAAGTTGTGATAAAAAAGAATCGAACAACAACGAAACCCCAGATACTTACCCGCGATAGCTCCTTGCGGCTCTTCCTGCTGGACCCGCGCGGCTTCCTCGAGCGTGGACAAGGAGTCCTCCTTCTCCTTGAGGGCAGCCTCCGCGTTCTGGAGGGCCACGACCTTTTCCTCGAGGGCTTTGCCCTTTTCCTCGAGAGTCCCGGTGAGTGTGGCGACAGTCGCCCTCTCACGTTGGAGCTCGGTCTCCTTGCGTTGGAGCTCGGCCTCCTTCGTTTTGAGGGCTTGCTCCTTCTGCTCGAGTGCCACTCTGGCTTGCCGCAGCTCGGCCTCACATGCCTCGGCCTCCTGGGCCTTCTGGTCAGCTGCGGCTCGCTGGGCGTCGCGCTCACCGGTGGCTCGGGCCAGCTCCTGCTCCCGCTCGCGGATGCGCGCCTCCAGGGGTGTCACCTGGTCAGCTCGTGCGTTGGCCTCCTCCAGTCGCGTGACCAGGGTGTCATTGTGCGAGCCAAGCCAGTGCACCCTGGAGTGCAGCCACGTCAGCTTCTTGTTCTTCTCCCTCGACATGGACAGCAGTTGCCGTAAATAGGGAGGCGTGTTAAGAGACATGAGAGGAAAGCAAACTTGCAATATCGAAAGTGGACGAATAGAACACTTACGTTACTGGAATCGTGGTACGCCTTCAAAAAGAGATCCACAATCCGGGAAAGCCCCTCCTCGATCTGGCCTCCGACGGCCATATGGTTGCGCCAGGCGTCGCCCTTCTCCTGCTCGGTGTCGGCGAAGTCTGAGGGGATGGTGTAGGCCCGCCAGTCGCCGCCTCCTCCCTGCTCGGTGTGAGCGATGTCCGAGGGGCCCCTGGATTGAACGATCGCCCAGTTGTCATCACTACCGAGCTCCTCGTACATCTGCGTGCCGAGGACCTCCTCGGAGGCCGCAACGAACTCGAAGACCTGGTCGGCGGTGTTGGCCACAGCAGCAGGGTTGATGTCCCCCGAGTCCTCATACTCCTCGCCGCTCTGCGGCAGCTCCACCAACGGCACCGCGTCCTCCGGCGCTGCTCGCTCCATCATCGCCGCAGCAGCACCCTCGTCCCCGGCCCTCGTGGGCTCTGGGATGCGGGTCTCCTCCACTGCAAGCGCCCTTAGAGCCGACTCCTGTTCCATGGCACCCTCAACCCCAGCCCTCGGGGGCTCGGGGACGAGGGTCTCCACCTCTCTTTGGCTGGCGGGGCGCTCCTGCGCGCCCCCACCAGCTCCTCCTCCTGCGACCGGCTGGGCGGCGCTTTCCGCGTCGCCCCGACCGGCCTCGACTTCGGTGCCCGGCCGGGCGGCATCACCCACGCCGCCCCGGCCGGCCTCCTCCTCGGCGTCAGCCCGAGCAGCCGTTACAACGCCGCTCTGGCCGGCGTCGCCCCCACTCTCCAGTGCTCGGGCTAGTTGGGCCTCCAGGGTCCCCCGAGCCACCGCTTCTCGGAGCTTTTCGGCCCCTGCCTCTAAGACTGGGTCCACTCCGATCGGGGGCTGCGGCGCCGTGTGCGGCGTCGCATGCGCCCTGGTCTTGAGGGCCTTGCTCGGCGCAAGTCGGGCCGAATGCTTGGAGGCGGCCCTACAGACGGGCAATCGGGGAAGAAATGTTGAAGTCAGAAGAATTGTAGGGTTGAGTAAAAACGAAAAAAAACTGAGATCGCTTACTCCGATCGAGCGCTCATGCTGCGCTTGCCCGTGCTGCTCCTCCGGGCCCGTGGCACGATGACGCCTCCCGAAGACTGACCCAAGGGCACCGCCCTCTGGTCGGCCTGGCGCCTAGAGGCCGTCTGCACGGGCGTCTCCGCACTCGCCGCGGACCCTCCGCCGCCCGTTGAAACCGCGGGCATGGGTGTCCTCCTACCCGTCGCAGGCGGGGGCGACCTCTGCCCCGTCATGGGCGTGGACGACCTCCTGCCCGCTATCGACGCGGGCAACCTCTGACCCGCTGCCGGCGTGGGCGACCTCTGCTCCGCCCTCGCGGGGGGCGGATCCACCAACGATCCCGGCGCAAGCGTCGCCTTGCCCAGCGTCACCATCGAGCCCTCGCCGCAAGCCCCTCGATAGACCGGCGGGGAACCCGCGCCCGTCGCTGCCTCGTCGTCATCCGAGAAATTGAGCTCCACGTCCGAGGAGTCCTCCTCCTCGGTGGACTCAGGCGTGGCGGGCCGCAGAGCACCCTCTGCTTCCGCAATCTTGCACTCTCTAGCGTGCCTCTCCTTCCTCTCCCTCTTCCTGGTGGCGGCATCTTTCGCCGCATCCTTCTTCTTCTTCACCGCCTCTCCATGCAGGCGGTTGGCTTCGTGTTCCTCTGGGACTGGGGGCTTTGAACATGGCCCTTGTGGCTCACCCCTTGCAAATGCGATCAAGTTAGGATCAAGGAGTGGGGAGAGGAGTGGCACAAATCATCAACGAATAAAAACTTAAACTCACCACAGAAATGTACCCCATCTCGGGGCGCATCTTGACCTCCCAGAGATTGTCTGGGTTGTCGGGGAACTCCGCCACCGCACTCTTCGCCCTCCGGGTAGCGACGTCATGGGGGAGCAGCACGTTCGACGTCCTAGAGCCCGCGTACGGGGCCTCGGGGATGAGGTCGAAGATTGGCAGGTTCCTCTCCGTGAGAGGAATCACCCTCTGCCGATGAAAATTTGCGATGACGGCGGCCGCCGTCAGTCCCTTCCTTGCCAGACGCTGCAGTGCATTGGTTAGCACTTCGAGCTTGGCTTGCTTGCTCTGGGGCGACACCCCCCCAGCCCCACTTCTCCGGCCTCTCCCGGAGCACCTTGTTGGTGAACGCCGGGAGCCAGTTGCCGTAGTTGCGCAGATAAAACCTCCCCCAGGACCACCCGGCATTGTTCATCATCATCCTGTTAGGGATGTACAAATCCGACTGAGTTGTGCGCAAGTGGAGCATCAGACCACCGGCGCGGGCGAACATCTTCGGCTGGCCCGCACGTTCTCGATGTAGAGCTCGCCGCGGAACAGGTGGATCCACAGATCCAGTGCGCCTCGATCTCCAGGTAACCCTCGCAGAGGGCGATGAAGGCCGCTGCCTGCGATATAGAATTGGAGCCGAAGTTGTGCAACTCCACTCCGTAGTAGTTGCACAGCGCCCGCATGAATCTGCTGACGGGGACGCCGAATCCCCTCTCGTGGAGCCGTATGAGGCTCACGATGTAGCCGTCGGGGGGATTCGGCTCGGTCTCCTCCGGCCGCGGGGGAATCCACGCCAGCCGCTCCGAGTTGTTGTTCACCGGAAGAAGCCTATCTGCGACTAGCTGCTCCAAAACCGCCGCGGTGGCGGTGGACTTCCCCCACGGCAACAGCTCCTGGACATCCGACATCGCTTCGAACCGTCGGGGAATGCGGGGAAGCAAGCTCTATGATGGCTAAGGTGCGCTCTCGCTCTCTCCTTCTTCTTCCTCCTCTCGCTCTCGGCTTTGGGCTCTGGATGTAGGGGAGGTGGAGAAGGCAGGGGAGACGAAGGCAAGATGGCCAGGTGAGCCCAGACGATCCCCCTTCCCCGCTTTTATCCATCAAGACGGACAGATTCGCCGCCGCAGCCCGAATCCACCGCATTGAATGTGGTAGATTTTGCTGTCGCTGACAGCTGGGCCCCACGACCGCGGAGTCCCCCATGTGCGCACTTGGCAATAATTATAGCATAGTGACCGACAGGCGCGGCGGGACTGTAGCACCGTCCCATCCGCCAGCCGCCGCCCACGCCTCTCAGCCTACCCAAGGCAGCCGCCTGAAAAGGCGCGCCCACACAACCCGCGCGTACTAGGCCACGTCGCTCACGACTGGCGAGAGACTCGCGCGAACAACCGGCGACTCCGCGCCATTTTAGCGAACCGTTACGGAATATTCTCTCCGGGGATTCCTTATAGTCGAACGAAATCAATTTCGAGGCCTTACTAATCAGGGGTTCGAAGCCTGGCCCGTCGAGGGTTCGACAGGCGCCCCAGATCGCCAGAGTCAGGGACTGCATGGATGTGCCATACAAGCTACCCTCGAACGCGGAGTTCGAGACATCCTACGCAGTGTTCAAGGCCAGTCGAGGGTGCCTAGCAGGGGGATCCCATCGAGGGAGAGCATCGAGCCCTCCTTCCAATCCGGAAGAAAGGAAAGGACTCAAAGAAGCCCAATCCACGGCCCATGTACACAGTGCGGCCCCTCCGAGGCCCCTCGAACCCGCGGGGCAATCTCCGTCTCGCTCGAGGGCCTCCCGCCGAGACCCTCGACAAACGCCTCATGTTTCCGCTTCGCTCGAGGGTAGTGAGCCTACCCTCGAGAGAGCGGACTGACTCCACCTCGCTCGAGGCCACCCCTCGACGGAAAGGACAAGCGGCCCTTCCACTCACCCGCCCGCCGTACGGAGGCATTAAATGCCAACCACTCCGCCGCAGCTCTCGGATCAGACGGCGTTAGGCCTCCACTCCGCACAATGGCTGTGACCAAGGTCTTATCCGCCAACTCCGTTCACTGCTCAGGCCATCTCCGGCGTTGTGGCGACACTGTGGGAACCTGCGACGCTGTGCGAGACGTGCTCGGCACTGCTCCAGCCACTGTGCTGCCAAATCCCCGTACTTCCCTTGTACTTTCCCCTCCGCGGAACCCTCGAACGGCATGGGCACGACCCTCGGAAGCGGCCCCGACCTTGACCAGGGTAGGACCCCCACCTGCAGGACCCTCGGAGCGCCGCCACGTCGAACGCGGGGGACGGTACTCTCCACAGGGACCGCCACGCCACCTGCTGGAGCTGCCAGGACGCCGGCGCGATCTCCGCAGAGCCAAGGACGACGCCCAGGACGACTGCCACGCCAGTCACCATACCCTACAGTGTACTTTCTACAGTACTCGACCACTGCACCCCCGCGATTCGGGGAAAAGACGACGACTTCCACAATCTCCTCCCGTGCATGTACACCGCCCCTCCTTGTGTCTATAAAAGAGGAAGGCGGGCTCTATCTTATCCATTTGGGCTGTTCTACACACTTAGCACTAGGGCTGGAAACGAGCCGAGCCGAGCCCGGCTCGGCTCGGCTAGGCTCGGTGCATGAGCGAGCCGAGCCTGGCTCGGCTCGGCAGTTTGGCGAGCTCGCCGAGGAGGCTCGGCTCGGCTTGAAGCCTGGCACAAAATATATATTATGCAGTTAGTATATGACTAGTGCATATATATATATATATATATATATATATATATATATATATATATATATATATATATATATATAAAGCGTATACATATGTTGAAAGTAATCAATAAACAATAATCATGTTAAGCATAGATATAGATTAATATTGATATTGTCACACCACATATTAGTGTTAGAGTGTTTCAAAATAGCTTATGGGCCATTATGAGCCTCAGTAGACTGAGCTCGCGAGCCGGCTCGGCTCGGCTCGGCTCGTCATTTTCGCGAGCTTGAGAAGTAGGCTCGGCTCGGCTCGCGAGCCGCTCCGAGCCGAGCCGAGCCGAGCCGAAACGAGCTCGAGCTGGCTCGCGAGCCTCGAGCTATTTTTCCAACCCTACTTAGCACAACTCACAAGAGTACACACGCTCTTCTGAGCCCCGATATTAGCACTCGCCTCAATCAACTTCTCATCTAGTAGAGACTTGGGAGCTTCCCTCCCTCTCTCGCCTCGCTTGTACCCCTACTACAGGCACTCCCGGTGCACGACAGTACAGTGCACTCGCACACCCCTTTGCTGGACGTACGGCCCCGCGGCCGGAATCAGGATAAACACGTGTGTTACTGTGTTGCCTCTTGCATCAACCATTTGGGACTAGGGACACGCAGTATCATCACTAGTTGGTGCCGGACCATCGGGTCAGGACACCAACACTATACAATCCCTCTGTCCCCGTTTTGCTGCGTAGTATAAATTATTTAAAATAAAAAATGCAAATACTAAAACAAGAATGATTGAAAACGTATGCTAGATATATGTTGATGCAAACGGAACAAAACAAGAATTGGGAAGGTGCTTGACGCAGCAGTCCACCGCTCATAATATCTCTATATGTGCCGATCTAAATGTTCTTAAAATAAATATTAGGTCAAAATAGTTTGACTGTATATCTACTGATACAACAAATTTTTATATACATGGCATATACACGAAGTAATCCAAGAAGGATCTTTTGACGTCCCATACACTAGAATTTAAATTCTGGGATCTACCATCAGCGTATGCACAAGGAAAGTAGAAGACTCCAAAAGTAGTAGTTTTTGACGACTCACTTATCCCCCAGTGCCACCCAGTCATGAGTAGTGAGACGGCAAAGGCCTAGGCGACTAGCCACTACCACCAGCCCATTATTTTGTCCACACTAGTCACAGCTCACAAAGCAAGCAATAGTGCAATACAAAAACGATGGAGAGCGAGAGGGAGAGAGCGAGCATCGGCCGGTTGCGGTGGCACCCAAGACCGTCCACAGCGATAGGAGGAAATGGAGGAGTAAATCTACTGTTTGGCACTGTAGATGTACTGTTTGGCACTGTAGACAGAGACAGAGAGAGTGTGGGAAACGAGGCAAGAACAAATTTGCTCTTGCTCTTGCCATTGTGGACAGCCTAATGGACTCTCATATTCCCACCTCGTCTTATCTCCACACATTTCTCCCTCCTGTTTATATATCTCGGCTCAATCTCCCACCGCTCCCTCCACGGTCGACCTGAGCGACGGCCACCACCACGGCACCACAGCTCCCCTCCCTCTCCTCCTCTCCCCGCTCATCCCCCGGCCATTACCGCAGCCTCTCCAAGAAGCCGGCCGGGATGGCTGCACTCAAGGCGTCGTTCCCGGGGGAGCTCAGCGCCGTCTCCTTCCTCGACTCCAGCAGGGGTACTTTCGGCCAGCACAAAGGTTGGATCTTTGCCTCTTTCGGTGCCTCCTCTTCCTCGATCGGTGCATGAGCTTATCTTCTTGCTTTTCAGGCCTGATGCCCTCGCCTTTGGTATCCCGTGTTTTTCGGCCATTTTGATGCTTTCTTGATCCATTCCGATTGACTCAAACAGTTACTTTTGGGTTCCAAGAGGATTGCAATGGTAGAGAGAGAAATTTTTAGTGTCGGTGAGCAAAGACTAGTCTTTTTGCCGTCCTGTTGTTCATGGTTCACTTCGATGGTCTATTCCCTCCTTGGCGTCTATGCGTCATCTGCAATTAGAAAACACTAATAGCGGTGCAGAAGTTTGGTGACTGTGAGCCTGCGTTGATTGGGTTGGATTAGTATGGTTCGTGATTTTCTTATTTGGAGTTATTTTTGGGGCCCGGCCCCGTATAGAGTGCATGGGAACTGCGAACTTTGGAGGGTATAGTTAGTCATTGTAAAGTTGCAAACTTTGATTCTAACTGTTATGATTTTGACATCCTAAAAGGCAGAATTTTCGGTTATCTGAGAAAAAAAGTTATAATTCTTTTACCTTACTTTGAGATAACAGACAGAATTCTCTCCAACACGGGTTCCAAGGCTGAAATTTCGAGAATGTGGGGTGTGTTTAGTTCACTTTGCATTTTATATTTTTGCATTTTTGGATGGAATCTTCAATATTTGAAGTATTAAATGTAGACTAAACACAAAACTAATTACAGATCTCGTCTGTAAACTACGAGACGAATTTATTTTTTGACTACATTTAAAACATCATACAAGCGATTTACAAAATTTTTGCATTTTGGGTTTTGGAATCTAAACAAGGCAAACAAGGCTGGGTGCATTAAATCCTGAAATATCTGGGCCTCAACTTGTGCTTTGTTACTTCAGCAGATGGAATATCTGATGTTCTTAGAATATATTCTCCTTAGATTCCAATTCAGTTATACTTTCTAGTGATTTGATATGATCCGTAGGTAGTAGCAACGCTGTCGTCACACACTGATAGGCCAATTAGTCTGGTACACATGGAATTGATGTTTACATGAATGAGCACACGAGCAGCATGGCCAACAGGAAGATAAATCGGTCAAAGTTAGGCGCAATGATTCAGGATTTAAATTCGTTGACTTTGTTGACCATATTCCAGTCGTGCTTGTTTTGCAGCGGTCTTTCTTGGTTGTAGATACTTCTTGTGTGATTTCTGGTTAGTAGTGTTGTTTTGTAGTCTTGCACTCTTACTTTGATCTGTCTCATTGTAGTGGATTTTACATATCAAAGGAAGGGCAAAAGAGCAAATTCTCTGAGAAGGACATGCTGTTCTATGCAACAGGCTCCACCACCAGCATGGCCTGGGCGAGCTGTAGCTGAACCTGGCCGGAGGTTGTGGGATGGCCCGAAGCCTATCTCGATTGTTGGATCAACTGGTTCCATAGGAACACAGGTAAAGAGAGTAACTGGTGGCTTACGGATGAAATTTATTAGTCCTTAACAATCTTCTGGTTGCTCTGCGAATAATGTTGGTAGTTGATACATCAAAACTTTGGTGAATTGTTGCACATGCATCTGTGTGAAACCAGTAAGATTAGTATTTTTTCATGTTACTTTAGAATTTTCCCTTCAGACCATTTGTAGTAGTTTGATGTAATAAATTTCTCTTCTTTCTGTAACTTGTCGGCTTTATTTAGGTTTCAAGTCTAATGAACCTGTGTTGCTAATAACAATTTATTTTGGAATTAGCTATTAATAATGCACCGAATAATAGCTATAACTAGGGACAGATGGACATTGATATTATGCAGCACTAATATTCCATCTTTTGCATAATTGAAAGACATTGGACATTGTTGCGGAGAATCCTGATAAGTTCCAAGTTGTTGCTCTTGCTGCTGGCTCCAATGTGACTCTTCTAGCTGATCAGGTACAGTGATCTTCCAAGCAGATTCTTTCCTTTTTACCTTTTCTTTTATCAAACTTGAAAGAGAAAATTTTGAGCTCATTTGAGCAACTTGTAAGACAAAATTATGCACTCGTTTGAGTATTCTGTATGTTATTTACTGTTTTACAGGTCAAAACATTCAAACCAAAACTAGTTGCTGTAAGAAACGAATCATTAGTTGATGAGCTGAAAGAAGCCTTAGCTGATTGTGAAGAGAAGCCAGAAATTATTCCTGGGGAGCAAGGCATCATAGAGGTAAGGCATTTCTAGTTATCCTATATCAGCGAATAACTAGAGGTTTGGTCTTGAAGTTTCTCAAATATTCAACCCTTGAATACTAGGTCGCTCGACACCCAGATGCAGCTACAGTTGTCACAGGGATAGTTGGGTGTGCAGGGCTGAAGGTAATGTACTTTCTATTTAGTATATTTATCTTGGTGCTTTCCTTTATGTTGTGCTTTCTTTTAGGTCAATAAATTTATCTGCACTAAGCTCTGTAATAGGAAAAAAAATTGCAAAAAAAAGAGAGAACTACTCTGATGTCATTTGGTTGCATGAATGTTTCACTGGGTATAAGCTTGAATTGGATGACCTCATGGCAAGTTATGAAATTAACTTATTTTGAAGTTAAAAAGTGTCTACTAAAGATTTGTCTAGATATCTGAACTATTTTGGGTTGATATAGTTATATGTTTATAAGGTAATTAAAAGTTGTACAGATAAAATTACAACAGTATCATATACAATATGAAGATAGAGCATTACTTTGTTACCAGGCATAGGCTGGTATCTTTGGCATCCCAGATTTGATGCAACAATTCAATTAGTAGTGGTTTTATATGTCATTATCCTATTGCTTGTCATATTTGTATTGTTCGAGAACCAAGTTCCATGCCCACAAAGTTCCATGGCCCCCTATATTATTATACTGCAGTATCAAGAGAAGTGGAGGAATCATAACTAGATGGTTTTACTTTTACTTTCAGACTGCCAAATATCTTAATATAATTTTTACATTTCCATATTGTTTTGTTTTTTAATTATTATTACAATTTCTTTCTTCTGTTTTGGGTAGATGTGAACAAGTGCAGTGTACCAAAATAAAAGATAGCAAGCTAAATTGTCAGTAAATGTGGCTGACTCCTTAACTCTGTATCGTTTGTTCTCTTAGCCTACAGTTGCTGCAATTGAAGCTGGTAAAGACATTGCGTTGGCGAACAAAGAGACGCTTATTGCAGGTGGCCCTTTCGTTCTTCCCCTTGCACACAAACACAAAGTGAAAATTCTTCCTGCTGATTCTGAGCACTCTGCAATATTTCAGGTATATCACAAAATGATTACTTGTTGTAGCTGTATTTTCATTACTATATGCATATTTGGTGTGAGATTGGGAAATGTATGTACTTGCTTTGGATGCTTAAACAAACTATAATGCAATGGTGGTGTTATCTCTCTCAGTGTGGAGTTGCATTTTATGTTTTTATGATGTTCTTTGCTTATTGGAGTCTGCTTCTCTTGTGCCAGTGTATACAAGGTTTGCCTGAAGGAGCACTTCGTCGCATTATTCTAACTGCATCAGGTGGTGCTTTCAGGCAAGTGCATTCCCATATGTGTTTATGTACTTCTAGAAACATACGAATCCATCTCATATCAATTGATCATTACAGAGACTGGCCAGTTGACAAATTGAAAGATGTAAAAGTCGCTGACGCATTAAAGCATCCAAACTGGAATATGGGGAAGAAGATCACAGTAGATTCTGCAACTTTATTCAACAAGGTGACTTAGAGCTCTATCATATTTCTTTTGAAAACTTTACTGAACCTGTATTTTCTCCTATTAAACACTGAAGTGACAACTTGATTCTTCTAGGGCTTAGAAGTTATCGAAGCACATTATTTATTTGGCTCTGAATACGATGACATTGAGATTGTGATTCACCCACAGTCTATCATACACTCTATGGTTGAAACCCAGGTGAGCTTTTGTTATAAGCTTTACTAAAAAGCAATTGTTTAGGTATTCTCCTCAGTCAGATGTAGTGCTTCCTACCCCTGTAACATATCCCTGCTTATTCCTTCTTTGGATTTTTATTTCCAGCTGCCATCCTTGCATGCCAGCATCTGAGCATAATCTCAAGTTTATGATTGTTTCAGGTCATTATGGTGCATATGTTTCTGTAATGGCTTTAGCATTCATGGATTTCTATTTTCGCAGGACTCGTCTGTCCTAGCTCAGCTGGGATGGCCAGATATGAGAATACCAATCTTGTACACCTTATCTTGGCCAGATAGAATTTATTGCTCTGAGGTCACCTGGCCCCGTCTGGATCTTTGCAAGTATGACATCTCCACAACTCCTTTGCTCTTTGCAATACAGCTGATACTTTTATTTGGAAATGACATCCAAGAACTTGAGTCCTATTTTCTTGATTAAAAGTATAGTGCCTCATCAGCTAAGAGTCCTATGTGGCAATGTAAGTAATGTCACGGACACCATCCTACATGGAGGGTTGGGAATGCCCTAAGTGGTCCACCATGAGAAGCTTGGCTTTGTACAAGTTAAGAATGAATCTATAACTAGCAAATATTATGACAGCCACAGAAAGTAAATATGTGAATGTACTTAGATGAATTTCCACTTAACTCATCTAGCTTGGACATTGACCTAAACTTACTGCAATAATTTCCAATGATTATATGATTTGAACTGGTTGACTAACCTACGTCTGGTTACTAGTAATAACCATGGTTAGGCTGCGAAACAAGAATATGCTTCTTTAAGGATGATGTGAAACAAGAACTGGTTGAGAAATTAAGGGAACTACAAACAATCAGTTAAATTGTAAGCAGGACATGTTAACAATTTTTGGGCACCCAGATTTGATTTCCAATTGGCTAATGCAGGTTGGGTTCACTGACGTTCAAAGCTCCTGACAATGTAAAATACCCTTCAATGGACCTCGCCTATGCAGCTGGGCGGGCTGGGGGCACCATGACAGGTGTCCTGAGTGCTGCTAACGAGAAGGCTGTGGAGTTGTTCATTGATGAAAAGTATGATTCTTTCTGCATATTGTCAACTTTTGTCCGCTTTCTTCCAGATAAGCATTGCATGTTTATTGCCATCTTTTGATTTGGCTTGCGAAATATTCTGCAATTTATAAGGCAAGATATGTTATGTTGATTGCTGCAATTGGAAAAAATTGGGCCAACTAAAGCCCAGACATCTGCTGCACTTAAAAAAATGTGAGTTGGAAGGAGAATGTATGTTCTTAAAGCTATTATTCTCAAGCACCTCTTGAACCTACATTATGGATTAGAATAACTTTATAGAATCAATCTTTATCTAAACTATTGTAACAATGGGCCACCTGCTGTTGCTATTGCCAACCTATAGCGCTATAGCCATTTATGATGAATTGGCATTGAGATAAAATGTCAATCATAGAGATGGGTTTCTCTGTCTGGAAATTGAAAAGATATTGATCTACATGCATACTCCATTAGGGGAATTTAATAAGAGGAGTACTCGATCATGATTTAAAGTTCACGGCTTTACTTTTACAAAATTAGTTCAAATAGGAGAAATTCTGTTGCTGCATTCAGCATTCAAGAACAAATATTTGCTATCGTTGTTTTACATATGCATACAACTAATTCATTCCCCCGTTTCACTTGATTTGCAGGATTAGCTACCTGGACATCTTCAAGGTGGTGGAGCTTACATGTGACGCCCATAGGAACGAGCTGGTAACAAGGCCATCGCTTGAGGAGATCATCCATTATGATCTGTGGGCGAGGAGATATGCAGCGAGCCTACAGACATCATCTGGCCGGAGCCCTGTCCTTGCATAAGTATATGAAGTGTGCGCGGGTAGGCGACGTGTCCACTGGTCATTCTGGAGCTAGATGAAGCATTAGTGGCCATCTAGCTCCCCTCCGGAACGTAAATCATGCCTTCGCATGAATAAATTGCATGTGTTCCTTATAAATTTTGATGCCTGAAGTGTGGAAAGTCTGGGCGGAATCAGATGCGTCCCTTCAGGTGCAGTATGACGTGCACAGAGTAGCCCCGACGCTCGACCTCAACTCTACACCTTTCCATCTTTACTCCCTCCATTTTCTTTTTTGGCAAAATAGATGTTTTAGTCCATCAACTTTGATTCGATGGTCAAATTCATCCCTCAACTTTCCCTCAACTTTCATTTTTTGGTCAAACACATCCTTATGCTAATACTATATACTCCATAATAACATAAGATTTGTGCAAAAAGTCCTTTGCCCCTGACTTCTTCCTCTTCTAAATTCATTTAAGAGCTGAACATCACAAAGTGTTTAATTTGAAGTATAAAATTTATTTACGCATGCATCATATTTAAGAAAAATATGGATGGCTGGTGCTGATTTAATGTGAAAAAAAATCGCTGCTGGCTGGCTGACAAGCTAGCCGAACAAAGTCATAAAATGATGTGGAAAGTTGAGCAAACAGTGACACTAAATTGAGGAGTGGAAAAAGAAACCAAGGATAAAAGGAACATTTTACATTTATCATGTTACTATGAAGTATAATATCAACATAAGGATAAGTTTGACCTCAAAACAAAAGTTGAGGGCTATATTGTCCAATTTGAAAGAGTTGGGACGAACTTGACCCACGGGATAAAATTGGAGTGTTTAGAAGTTTACTTTCACCATTAAAAAGCTCTACGAAATGCTTATTGGTATGTTTTATTTGCACAAGTTTAATGTGACCATCAATGTCTTACATTATATTATCTGTGTTATAATTTAATTATAAGATATAGATATATAGATATACAAGCTTCATACAAAACATATATGTAACAGCTAATCGATTGTTAAAATTCAAAATTTAGTTTTTGAAATCCTAGTACATATGGGCGGCATTCGACAAGTATCATTCCACCAGAATCTGGTACCTCCCCTAAAACTAACACAATCAGCCGAAAGTTAGCCGACCCACTTCTTTCAAGTCGAGAAGGTATACACGGATTTTAAGAGGCAGAAGCATGTAAAAGCACCAGACTTTAGAAATGTACCACAGCACAATTCAAGCTCACTTATGCAGATCCACATAACATTGATAAGGAACTACTATAATATGGTCCTCAATGAATCATCCAAATACAAGCCCAGGATGGACGCACTACCAGTGATAATTGACGGGCGATAGATGCAGGCATTGAAAGCAGCAAAAGAACGAGCTGTTTGGCAGACAAAACACTTAGATTGCAGCAGCAGTAGCCAGAAACAAGCTCCAACGGCACATGCGGGTGACCCAGGCTCTAGTGGCCATATTTCTGGAACTCCCACTCACTGTTGTCTGCAAGATAGTGTGGTTTGTCAGTATGCGATGCTCAGAAGAATGAATTAAAAAATCAAATCATATACAGGAGGAGCTGCAGCTACCTAATGGGCACACTTGGCGAGTCTTAAGCCACCTGCTGATGCAGTGGAAGTGAAAAGCATGATTACAGACACCTGCAGCGTGCAAAACATACCTTATTAGACCTAATGAAGCTGAAGAATCAATTAAGCCAAATATCATCATCACATAATGCAAAACCATGACTAAAAAACTTCACTTGTCATTAATGAGCAGGAACCACGTCAAATGTTCCAATAATTCATTTGTACAGACAATATGCAAAAGCTTTATACAAGCATTCCACTTATTTTTTGAGCCAGCATCAATTCTCTTTATTTCCAACTGTGGACATGGGTGAGATAAGTTTCTAACATCAGCGCTACACAGAGAAAAGTTCACTGAACAGGAGCCCAAGTGGAACATTCAAAGAACATATGAGCAGAGGCTATGAGAGCAAAGCACAAACGTGTTAACGTGGATATTGTGATGGGCTTGCAATGGTCTTAGTTCAGATAGGAGCGCAGTACATGCATGCATCGAGTGTGAATGTTTAATTAGGCCATGTGTGTTGCAAGAAATTGTTAATAAGGTTCATTTGTATTTGGCTACAAAAAGTAATTTCAAGATAAAAGCCTGATACTGGGAGGTTATGCATTATCTATCACTTATCCAAGATTATATTTATATTTGAAAGTTCCCAACTAAATCAAAATTTCAACAGACATGCCATAATACTTCACCACTATGTCAGGTATCTAGCAATTTAAGAGATACACATGCTACCTAGTGTCATAACATTTGCAGCATTTCAAGTAAGCTCAGCATGTTAAATTAAGCAACAGTCATTTACAGATGAAAGCCAGGTCAGGTATAATAAAAAAAGCCTAATGAGGTTAAGCAACACATCAGCCACTTATCTAAGATTAAAAATAAATGAGAGTTCACTGCTATATTATTTCTTCCTAGTGTGCTACATTTTCAGCATTTCAAGTAATACGAGCTTCACATTTCTAAAGAGGCAAAGGCAATTGGGTTGCAATTTTGAGATTTTTCAAATTACTAGCATTGCTTCAGTATAACTATGGAACTAATTTATTGATTTGCACATTGAACCAAAATAAAGTAACTGAGTTCACATTGACTTGTTGGAAAGAGCATTCAGTTAAAAGGAGTTGAAACCAATTTGTCCAATGAGATTACTCAGCTAGAGCAATACCGTAATCATAGTTGCTTGGTTTAAAAGGCGGTAAGGCGAGGCAAGCCCTTCCGGACGCCTACTCGCCTAGGCGGTGCCATACAAACATCTTAAAATATAATGCCACTAAAATTCAGAAGCTAATCGGACTTTAATATTACCAATACTTAGCATAAGTATCCAGAAAATATCTTTGTAGTGCTACCAGAGTGCTAGACTACTGGTAGTAAGATAGCAAATCTAAAATGTTTGATGTCTCATCTCTCAAAAGCCAATAGCCATAAACTAGTCTCTAATGCCTAGTGGGAAGGGATGGGGCCTGCAGGAACAGAGGTCAGAACTAAGGGCCTGCGGGAAGGTGACTTGAAGCAGGTGGACAGCAAGGAGGCAGGGTGGAGCAGACAAGCAGTACTGCTCAATCTAGCGGATTGCTGGGCTCCAATCGAGCTGTTGGAGGGGATGCGAAGAGCGACAGGGAGACATATGTGGCGTCGCTGGCTGGGCTGCGCTCGCGCACCCGCGATACGGCAGGGATTTGGTCTGCTGCGGCTGGATGCGCCAGTAGGATCTCGCCAGGCAGGAAAAGTGCGAACTCCGGCACGTCTAGCCTCTAGAAGGTCTGATTCCGCTCTCCCCCTTCTCTTCCCTACCTCCGGCCCTTATCTCTCGCCCTCAATTTCTTCCCGCGCGGCAGGCGGAAGGCACGAAATTCCACGCAGGAGCGATTTTCTTCCAATCTCCTCCCGCACCCCCGCTTCTTCTCCCGTGCACCCCCTGTTTTTTCATGCCAGGGGCGACTTGGCAACACTCGGACGACAAATCGAGCAAGGAAGACACCTTACGCATGCAGAGTTGGGCGACCCTGACGCCCAGAAACTTTTAGCACCTAGACGCTAAGGCGACGAATAGGCAACGCCTTTTAAACCATGCATAATTGTCAACTATATAAATTGGCACACAAAATTGATATCCCAAAACTTACCACAATGAGACATGCAAATAGTACTATGTGTAACCTATAATTCATTACTAATTATTCCACATGACGAGAGGTAAGGGTAAGACACTATGGTTATTTTCATGTCTTTTATATTTATGTTATGAGCCAATCCTCTATACCAGTGTAAGCCTAAATGGTAAATAAATAAAAAAACTTGACCTGCAGGGGGAAAGACCGCCCCCACGGCATTGTATTAAGAAGAAGACCTTCTCACACAGGTCAAGAAATCCCCCGAACCCCTGCCCCCACCCATACATAGTGGCCCGTCGCCTTGTGAGTTAGGCCGGACCCAGACAATGCTTTGGACATGGGGACAAACGAAGGATTTTTTTACCCCTGCACTACCCACCGGAAAATCCGCCACCAAAGGGGATCGAACCCTGGCCGGCAGGCAGGGGGTGCTACTGAGCCGGCTAGCTAGTCGGGCTTAGCGGCCGTTCGCGCCCAAATGGTAAATGGTAAGCCATTGTGGTACTGTTGCGAAACGGCCATGCAGGCAAACAGTGCTCTATACTCCCTTTTATGTTTGTATTTCTATATTAAGCGGAAACAAACATAAGCAAAATACAACGAATGGGTATAGGAGATCGGATTCGTACCCCAAGCGACAGTGCACTCCTCGCTGGTGGCGCTGGCCTGGTTCGCCTGGCACTCGATGCCTGCACCCAATGAACGAACAAGCTCAAACCCATAGAACCCTAACCCTGACTAACACGGTGCCGAAGGACCCCCAGAACGTACATAGATCCATGATGTGGTTGCGGCAGATGGCGCAGTTATCGACGACGATATCTGCAGGGGAGTAAACGGGACAAACAGCAGATCAGATTGGATCCAAATTCTAATCTACAGGAAGGAAATCCAGGGTGGAAGGACGAGCGCGCGTGCAAACCCCATGCCCAGAGCGCGACGGCGTTCCACTTCTTGATCTCGAAGCGCTTGTTGGGCTTGCGGGAGGAGGATGAGGACGGGCCGGCCGCGGAGGAGCCCTCGCCGGCGGGTGCGGGCGGCGGCGGCGCGTTGATGTCGGTCTCCATGGCGGACATCGCGCTAGGTCTCGGGAGCCTTCGATTCGATTGGGGGCAAAGGAGCTGGAGGTGGAGGGTGTTTGTTTGGTTTGCGCAATTTCTCTCTGAGGCCAGGGGTTTTATGGAAAAAGAAAATGAAGTGCCTTCCGTCTGTGAGTACGACTCTTCGATGTCGTCATCCCCGTGCTGCGCGTCGCAACAGCCGCTGGATCGCAAGGTTTGGGCTCCCTTTCATCGTATCTATAGACCCCCACCGGCCACCACAAGCCATTAACTTTTATTTTAGCTTATGTTTTTTCATCTTCGGTTATCCACTCAAAATAAATGATCACTTTGCTTTAGGTTAATTCTAATAGGATTTTCATTTTGTTGTTTCCAAAAATGCGACATCACCAACAAAAGTGCGACATCACCAAAATACAAATGAAACTTGAATGAAATTCACTCTACAATGTATTGTTTCATATTTGCTATTTCATAGACTCTCATCCTATTTAATTCTAAGACTCCTCAAGAGTTGGTAACCGTACATACATGGTTTCATCTAGATAAAACTTACTTAATCTTTCTCTTTATTAAACTAGTGTCACATCATCTAAAATAGTGACATGACACCCTATTCAATGTGCATAAAACTTTCATGAAACATCCACTTAAAGTGGCCTTAGTCTCGTATCTTTCTATCTCCTTCCCCTGCAACAAGTGCTCCACTCAATAAATGATCACAAAACCCATGGACTTTTTCCACCGGCTCGCGGCAATCAATATAATAAAACATGAAAGTTGCACATCGGTTATTCAAAGTCACACATGTATCGTCATGCATGATCAAGCTTAAAAGTTGCACGTCGATTATTTCCGGTCACACATGTATCGTCATGCATGCATGTAGGAAGCAAAACAATTGAAACAAAACCTTAATTAGCTTACACATGAACATCACATCACATTATCCTTACACCAATTTCATATCTGCACCTAGTACACACATCTTCTGTGCTCCACTCAAAATAAATAATCACTTTGATTTAATTCTCATGTCTTTCTTATCTCCTTCCCCTACAACAAATGCTCCACTCAAAGTAAATTGATTCTCATGTCTTTCTTTCTCCTTAACCTACATCAAGTGCTCCACTCAAAATAAATGGTCACAAAGGCAATAAAATATAAATGGTCACAAAGGCAATAAAATGGGTCGTCGGGGTCGAGAATATCCGCCTTTCCAACTCTCTATAAAACATCTGCATCGCTGGAGGAAGATCGAAAACCATCTGTCCCTGAACCATTCTGCTTCGCCTCAAATTTTCTCGCGTTGCGCCTCGTCATGGAAGCACTAACCTACAAGATGCTGTCAGTGGTTTTTGCGGCCTTCTTCACCTTCCCCATTGTTGTGCTCTTCTTCGGCATAGCTATGCCCTCCCTTGCAGGGGCGCGGGCAGTGGTGGAGACAGGGGGCAGGCAGGGGCCTGGCCCCCTAATCAAGGTGATTTTACACTATAATTTTTCAAATTTAACCAAAATTATACGAACTTTTCTTTATTAGAAAATATATCATTTTTTATTTTTAGCAAACTCGATCTAAGTGCTTATTTATATTACTACATGCTCTTCATAGCTTTTATTTAAAGAATTATTGTGTTTTTTATCATAGTTATCGAAAAGCTTTCTCAAATCCCGCAGAAACGCGTGGGGAATCTCCTAGTTTTATAAATAGCAAGGGTCGCAACACTTCGCCTCCATTAAGGGTGTGTTTAGTTGGGCTGTGGTTTTTGGAAAAACTGTTGTGGGTTGTGGCTTTTGAAAAAACTGTTGTGGACTGTAGTCTGGAAGTCCGTTTGGTTGAGCAGTTGTGGCTTTTGGGTAAAGCTAATTTCACTTACGAGCGGACCCCATATGTCATAGGGGCAAATTACTTTCTTCCTCTCTCTCACCATTGTAACACCCTAAATTTTGCTTCTGAAACTGTTCATAGTAGCTATTTAATTTTTGGAGTCAAAAGGAATTAATTTTGTAATATTTAAAACTCACCATAGGCTTTAAATTGATTTTTTTTACATTCATGCTGGTGCATATTTTATTTTTGTATGAATGTGTTCGAGTTTCTGAAGCTCCCAAAAAATTTTCTTAATTTTTTGAGGTTTTATTCTTTTTTCTATGATTTAATTCATTTTCTGGATGCCCGAAATTCTTCTTCTTTTTTTCTTTTTCTTTTCTTTTTCTTCTTTTTCTATCAAAACCCGGGCCGC
Organism: Panicum virgatum; assembly: GCF_016808335.1. NCBI lineage: Eukaryota > Viridiplantae > Streptophyta > Magnoliopsida > Poales > Poaceae > Panicum > Panicum virgatum. Next base: position 11,785,601 of record NC_053149.1, read on the forward strand.
CAGCCGCTAATCTTTCCCCGCCGGCCCACTTCCCGTTTTCTTTTCCTCACTATCGGCCCAGTTCGGCCCGTTACAAGCCTTTTCTTTTTTTCCGTTTTTCTCCCTGGTCTCTCGTTGACGGGTGGGGGCCGCCCGTCATCCCCCACCTCCAGCCGAGTCCGAGCGGACTCTCTCGTGCACCACTGCACCTGGGCCCGCGGACCCGCACGCCGAGGCCAACTCGGCCTAGCCCCGCGGCCCGCGGCGCCTTTACCCCCCTGAGCACTCGGTCCCCGAACCCTAGCCGCCCTTTTTGCTTTCGCTTTGCACCCCACATGTGCCGCCGCCTTCTAGCCGAGCTCGCTCGCCGCCGTCGATCCGCCGCCTCACCCTCTCTCCGGCCGTTTGGACACCATAGGAAGCTTCGCGGTGAGCTCCTCCTTCGAACCCCTCCGTTTCCCTTTGGTTCCGTGCTCGGACGAGCGTCTTCGCGCTCGCCGGAGCGCCGCCGCCGCGCCTCTACGTCGCCGGCCGCCGCCCTCGACCCCGGCTTCGGCATCCCCGTGCCGCGCCCCCGCTCAAGAGCCCCTCCGCGCGATTTTTGGCGCACCGAAGCGTCATCTAGGCGCTCCTCCGGCGAGCCCCGCCGCGCTAGCGAGCAGCGCCGGCCATTCCGCCGCCGCCGGCCGCCCCTTTGTTTTTCAGCCGCCCGATCGAGATCTGACGGCTAGAAACAGATCCAACCCAAGTCAATAGGAGACTCACCGGTCAACCCTGGCCGTGTTTCACTTAAGCCCCTAGATTTTCCGAAAATCAACCTGCAGTCCATGTGCATTCAAAACTAATTCCGTTTTAGTCCTTTTTCTTGCAAAAAACCCCCTGAGCTTAGTGAAATTAGAACCCGCCATCCAGTTTGGCCTTTTTACTCGTTGGCCCTCGTGGTTTTATATAAAATTGCATTTTAGTCCTTGGTTTATTTCTGTTTAACCCTTTTTAACGGGTTTTCTCACAAATAAGCCCCTGTAACACCGTTTTTAGCGTATCTTTCTCGTTTTAAATCCGTTTTGAGCGATTCTTGCGCTCACGCGATCGTTGTAACGCGTACAACAGTTTTGTAATGTCTTTTGTACTGTTCATATTGATTGGTTTACTGTTTTCTTATTTTATTCTTTGTGTGCTTGTATGTACCGTTGTGTGATGCGTAGAGAACGAGCAGTTCGAGGAGTTTGCTGAAGGTGAAGGCTTTGAAGACTCTGAGCAGTTTCCGGATCCTGTGGAAGGCAAGTGTACTTGATGCATACCCGCTTTACCTATACAACATGTATTTCAATTACATTCTTTATTTATTACTTGCATTAATTTTGATGGGTTCCTACTAAGGATGACTAGATTCTTTTACCCTAACCTTGTAACCGGGTTACTTAATTAATTTTGATGGTAGATGCTGCTTAGTTTGTTTAACTGGGATGGTATTAAACAACATGAATACTTATTTATGCTCTATGTTCAACTGTGATGATTCAATTACAAGACCATAAATATTAATCGGAACATGGAGCGACCACCCAGGACAACAGTGCAACCACAAGGCTATATGGCTCTGACTTGGTCAATTAATTAGAAACCTTAGTATGCGATATGCTTTACCTGAAAAAGGCTAGGGGGTGTCGGTAGTTGGTGTATAGACCTGCTCGTTTGGGTTGTGGGCTTAGTTAAGATACGTTACCCTTAAGGGAGCCTTATACACTGCGCTGTCATGTAACCTAGCGAGCAGTCCGCACTAGGGAATCTTTGTAAAGACCTCGTAGTGAATCCCTAGCCACTCACCAAATGAAGTGTTTAAGGGCTTTGCAAACCCAGGCAACATGGGAAACACGACTTGTGGGTAAAGATGTGCTACCTCTGCAGAGTGTAAAATTAACAGGTTAGCCGTGCTCACGGTCATGAGTGGCCTGGACCCTCACATGAGTAAAATATGGAAGATGGACTTAAATTGTGAATTTAATTTATGTTGAGGATGTTTTATATTAATTGTGGGATGGTATACACTTATACTTGCAAGTAATTAAGTTGCTTAATAAAATTTGACCAACTAAAATGCTAACTGCTTAAACCCATCGGCCTTTCCACTTATAAAGCCTTGCGTGTTTATTATACTATTCTTCTCTTGCTGAGTATGACATGTGCTCACGCTTGTGTTTATTTATTTGCATCTACACTACCCAGACTGCTGCTCAGACGAGAGATTTGAGGATTTCCATGTAGATTTCGATGAGTTCTAGGCGAGCGTGCTTCCAGTCGACTGCCTGTGGAAACGTCCGTGTTATTTCCCCTGCTAGTACTCACTTATTTGCTTAGTTTATGAGACTTTCGGTCATGTAATAATTATAAAACTCTCTTTACATTTTGGCACTGTCTTTTGGTATTCACTGAGTCGTTACATGTGTGTAAACTTTGATCCTGATGCACATGTAATATATGCATCTGGTTTTGCCTTTGAAACCGGGTATGACACCCATCTTCTTCTTCATCTCAACAATCTTCTTCCTCTCTCTCTCACCTATCTCTCTCTCACCACTAAGGGGCCCATTCTCCTCCCGCACGCCGACGCCTCCCCTCTCCTCCACCTGTGCGCAGGCAGCGGCGGAGCTCGCTCTCCCGCCCACAACTCCCCCTCTCTTGCCTCGAGGACGCGGTATTGTGGAGAGGTCGAGTGCTCGCTGCGGTGAGGCGAGCGGGCAGCTGAGGCGGCACGAGGTCGCGACGGCGGCGGCGGCGGGGCACGCTCGCGGGGGTGGCGCGACGAGCTCGAGCTCACGGTGGTGCGGCGACCTCGCGACGGCAGCGAGGCGTGCTCGCGATGGTGCGGCGACGGCACGGCGACGACGGTGCAAGGGAGCAGCGGCGAGGCAGCCGCAGGGCGAGGTTGCGGCGGTGCAAACGAGCGGCGACAGGGCAAGCTCGCGGTAGCGCTAGGCGAGCTCGCAGTGGAGAGGTGCGGCAAAAAATAGAAACGTGAACCAGAATCTCATAACCAGTGGCAGGTGGGCAATTCTTTGACCCAAAAGCTAGTAAAAGCAGGGGGAGAGGTACTTTTGATTTGTACTACAATGAAAGCTGCTTTTGGACAAAAGCACATCTAACTTTTGGGCTCTTTAGTTGAGCTTTTGGCTTTTGGAGGCAAAAGCCACAGCCAAAAACCCAACCAAAGGCACCCTAAAAATAGCTCTAACTACGACTCCTCTAGTGGAATGTCATATTTAGTGGAGCTTCACCTATTTTGGAAAACGTTAGGCAAAACAAATTCACATGTTGAATTGAGGTTGTAAAATATCTAAATTCTCTTTTTTTCTCTCTCTTTTCTTTTCTTTCTTTTCTTTCTTTTTCTCATCTCCTATCCTTTTTCTTTCGCTTTTATTTTTTTCCTCCTTTCCTCTTATCCATTCGCCTAGCCTCGTCTTCTTCCTCGCATTCTCATCGCCCAAACCCACCGCCTCCTCCTTCATCAAGCGGCGGCGGCCCGCGCCTCCTCCACACCGACGGTGGACTGCGCCTCCTCCTCCACTCAGTGCGACGGCCCGCGCCACCACCTCCTTGCGGCCCCTGCCTGCTGCCGCTGCTGGCGGCCACCTTCTCCCTGGCTCCGCAAGCCACGCCCCTGCTCCTGCCGTCGGCCACCTCATTCTTGCGGGCTGTGCCTACGGGTCCCACCCGCGGGCAGATGTTAGATTTAGTCCCATATTGGAAGTTGATGGTGGGGGAGCACAACATATAAGGTGAGGCAATCCTCACCCATCAGGCTTGTCTTTTGGATTGAGTTAGAACCAATGCCTTGGTTGGTTGGAATTCGGTGGACCTGAGGCCTAGTAGGGCGCTGGCTCGTGGGTATAGCGGGTCGGACCGCATTCCGCTGTGCACTCTAACAAGTGATATCAGAGCCGAAGGTCGGAAAATCTGGAATATCTATTGGTCACATGGTGACGAGGGAGCCCGTGAACGTCTCCGAAAGGTCGCACGGGTTGTGTGTGGCTGTTGACGGCCATAAATTCACATTCTAGCCGCCAACTTCTCGGGAATAACATGAGCTTTACACTATGTTCCATTCATATTTTATTTATTTCTAATGAGTTCCACAAGTTTTGGATGAGTTTTGATTTCAGGAGCAGGTGTACCAAAAATGAGCAAATTTGGGCAAAAACCTAGGCCGTCCGGCCTCTCCTAGGCCGGCCGGCCTGGCACCTCTAAAAACACGGCCCCGGCTTCGATCCAGTGGCAATGCGGCACAACCATGATGCCTTGAGTCAAGGACAGGGTCTTGGTTTAATTGAATGGACCGAAAGGCTTGCACAAGGATCAAAGGACCCACCATTCAGTACAAACTCGTGTCCAGGTCAGCAATCCAGCACCCAGGGACGATCACAAGCGTACAAGTGCAAGGTCGGCGCAACAGAGGGAGGCCGGCCGGCCTAGCACATGCACGCGTGGATCCAAAGCAACTGTCAACCGCCTCCAGGAGAAGATCAGAGCCGCTGTCCAAAAGTCGGTGGCCACATGGCGAGACCCCTAGGCCGGCCAGCCTAGGGGAGGCCGGCCGACTCCACTTGGAAGCCCCTCAGGCTGGGTCTTGGCGTGGAAGCTAAGCTCAACTGTCTTACCTGCTTACAACCGACGCCAACTGCAGTACCGGCCATGAACCGACCTTGGAAGGCTATAAATAGAAGGCACCATCCATCACTTCAACACACACCATTGGAGCTCTTCTCTCTTCACTTGTACTTTCTAGAGTAGGTTAGTAGCTTGGGAGTTAGAGTCGAGTCGAGCTTGCTTGGGACTCCGGAGTCGTCGGAAGTCTGGTATAACTTTTGTATCTTTCTTTTGACATTATCAATATAAGTTATCTTCTTTACTTTTTTGAGTCAGCTTTACTTTCCGTTGTCTTTTATTTACTCGAGTCTGAGTGTTCAGCTTGAGCACTGGAGTTTTCCTTTAGCTTAGACTAAGTTATCTTTCTTAGTAATCGGGATCTTATCTTACGGGTTTTCTCGCCCGGACTAGAGTATCTCAAGTTAGTGCTCTAGGTTGAGGGGGATTTCTCTCGAAGGCCTCGAGAGAAATCCTAACACCGAGTGCAAACGTGGTGTATGACCTTAGTGTTAGCTAGAAAGTGTGTTCCACCCCACGGAACCATTGTGGTAGTCGGTAGGTGGCGACAGCCCTATCCGTCCTTTGTAGTCCACCATGTTCGGGTGTTTTCATAGCAGTAGTGCAGGTTGCCGTTGGACTCCCCTTTCATCCCTTTCTGAAGTCCTTCCTCTTCCAGCCGCCGAAGTAAGCTCTGCTTTCTCGAGAACTAGTTAGGTGTTTAGTCTGATCTAGAGAGGCTAGCTCGATAGTTCAGAAGTGTATCAGGAGTCTTATCTCACTCGTTGTCCTCCCAGCTGCTACCTCTCTAAGGAATTATAATCTCCGTGTTTCACTCGGTCATTGTCTGGCCATTTATCTCACTTACCTATCTGGCTTACCCCCGTCTAGTAGTCGGACGATTAAACTAGTACGGTTATCACTCGATTTATGATACTCTTTACCATAGTGCTTCCCTGAGGAAAAATATGATACCCTGGAATACTCCAAGGTGAAGTGCTACAGCGGTGATTTTATGCGCTTGCAGAATATCTATTCTATTGGACATAAGAAATGCCAACAGTGGCTGGAGAGTTGGACTCAGGCATGGAGAACGTCTTCCAGAAGATCACATGAGTTGTATGTGACAGAAAAGTTGGGCCTGATATGTGACATGGGAGATTGTTAGATTTAGTCCCACATTGGAAGTTGATGGTGGGGGAGCACAACATATAGGTGGGCAGTACTCACTCATTAAGCTAGTCTTTGGGGGTTGAGTTAGGTCTGAGGCTTTGGTTGGTTGGGCTCCAGTGAACCTGAGGCCTGGTAGGATGCCTGCTCGTGGGTATAGTGAGCGGGGCCGGATTCCGCATCACACTCTAACAGCAGGGCTGGCAAAGAACGGTCTGAAGCCGCGTGGAGCCACGATTCCCGACTCCTCCTCGCTTGTGGAAGCTGCGAGGCTTTGGTTGGTTGGGCTCCAATGAACCTGAGGCCTGGTAGGATGCCAGCTCGTGGGTATAGTGAGCGGGGCCGGATTCCGCAGCACACTCTAATAGCAGAGCTGGCAAAGAACGGTCTGAAGCCGCGTGGAGCCACGATTCTCGACTCCTCCTCGCTTATGGAAGCTGCGAGGGTCTCCATAGGCGGTTCTTGACCCGAAGTTGGTGCAAAATGCACCTACTGGAGACGCTTTTGGAGCCCTGCCAAACATGGCCTAAATTGCATCCTAGGTCTCTAAGGGTGCAAAATGCACTGTTTGGCAGAGCTCCTACTAGAGTCACTTTTGGAGCCCTGCCAAATAGGGCCTAAATTGCATTCTAGGTCTCTAATGGCGTGTTTGGTAGGCCTGTCAGATATAGGTTTCACATGTTTGGTTTACAGGTCCACCTCCTCAGCCAGGCTGCGAGCATGCAAAAGATCCCTCTCGGCCAGGCTCTAGAGGAATGAGAGAATTGGCAGTTTCCCTAGAGCCAGGCTCCACTGGTGCAAGCGCGAGGGTGCAAGAGCGAGCATGTGGGCATGCGCATTGGAGAACGTGCAAACACAAGAAATTACTTTTGCGTTAGATGTGCAAGCAACCAAACAGCATCTGAATTGGTGTGTATGCTTGCATATGCAAATCAATCAAGCACCTCTTGCACCTGGCGAGCGTGGCCCCAGCGGGTCTGTCCATGGCATGCGAGCCACGCTATGGCCATTCGCAAACCAATCAGCCCCTAAATTTATCCCGAAGTTTCATCCTCTAGATCTTTAAACTCTTAAATCGTGCATCTGGGGTCCCTAAATCGTGTTAACTGTTACATTCGAGATCCTAAACGCACCATGTGAGCATCCAAAGTCAACATGGCCTGCAATCGATGCCATCGTGGCAAATATTTATAAAAGACTCCATGCATAATCTTATCATTCCCTATTTGCACCTCGCTCTCTCCCTCTCCAATCTATCTCGCGGTCTAACCCTGAGCGGCGCCGCGGCGCAACGCCGAGGGATGCTCTGGTCGACAGTGGTGGCAGCCACAGTGAGATCCCACCCGGCGGACTACACAAGTTGAGCATCGACTTGAAGAGGGACCGAATTGACTTCTTGGTGTGGCAAAGCGCAGTGAGGAAGTTCGTCGGGTTGAGGCTGGAGAGGTGGAGGTTGTCAAACGATACGAGGGTACGGCCTGGGTGGAGCCGCACCTCCAAAGCTTGGCGGGGAGGGAGGCCCTGGCGCGCTCGGGCTTAGCGCCTGCGGCGGCCTTGGGCGTCACCTCCCCTGGCAGTAGTCGCACCGCCGCCTCCCGCCGCCTCGCCAAATCAAGCTCCGCCGCCACCGGATTGAGCTCGCCGCCACCTCCAAATCGAGCTCTACAGCCGGATCGAGCTTTGCGGCCCTTCTTTGCTCCGTCTCATCATGGTAGCTCCTCGTTGTTCGCTCCCTTCATGGGCTTGAGCCCAAGGCTCGCTAGCTAAGACGCGGGCTAGGGAGAGCGAAGGGTGAGGAGCAGCCGCGCCGACGTTACCCTCAGAAAGCTCGGCAGAAGCATGGGGGAGGAGGGGAGGAGAGAGAGAGGACGTTAAGTGAATCATGATAGAATTCGGAGGGTTGTTTTTCAAATTTTGCCACTATGGCATTTCACGTCAAGTTCGTATGCTCGCATGGTACATTTGGGACCTCGGATGGAACACTTAACACGGTTTACGGGCCCATATGCACGATTTGAGAATTTAGGGACCTAGGTGGAAACTTCGAGACAAGTTGGGGATTTGAGATGCAATTTACTCTTTTATAAATGTAGAATTTTGAAAAATATTTCATGGACATATTTGTTTGGGAAAAACAGTAGAGATCCATATACTTAATCAATCAACTAGATAAATATAGAAACCATCTCTTATGGAGAGGTGCTGATCTGATGAATTTTTTAAAATAATATTATTTTAATAATTAATCATAGAAATAATAGTTAAAATGAAAGAATTGCAAATATAGGTGTCTATCGGCCCAGGAAGAGCCGACTGGCCTCCTATAGGTCGTCATCCAACGTGGCGACCAACATGGCTCGCCGGCTGTCGGCTCCGAGAGGGCTTGTCGGCCCGTGAAAGGCCGACAGGTTCCAATCGGGCTGATTTGTCTATCGGCCCATCTGGCATGACGCGTGTGTCGACCCAAATAAGCATATTGGTTGTCCAGGAGCCGACAAGAAACTTTCGGCTCTAGTAGCCGACAAGGACCTGTCGGCTATTGGAGAGTCGACTAGATCCCTTTTGCCTATATATACCCTTCCCTTGGGGCAGTGCTCAAAACGAAAATTTCGGTGGAGTAATAATGTCTAGTGGGAAGGGTTTCGGCTTAGGGAGAGGAAAGGAGTGTATGAAGGGAGCACCGATAGTGTGGGAGGGTTCCATTTTTTTTTCAGAAGCAGTGTATGAGTTTCCAGTTGAGAGCAAGAGTGATTTCACCAAGGAGACACCTCTGAGAGGGTACGATAACCACAAAGAAGATTGGCCAAAATGCATACATGGTGAGGACTGCTTGTTGCAGATGTGCGTCGAGGGAACGGATGGAGATCGTCGTTTCTTCAAGTGGCCCCGAGCATGGGTAATTTTGACTACTAATTGTGTGTGGAATATGTTTATCATGTATTGTATCACTTGCACTAGATTTTCTGTTTTAGGCATCCAATGCTCAAGAGAATTGCGGGTTCGTTAGGTGGGTCGATCCTTCCCCAATTTATCCTCATGCGGAGTACATCTATTACCTGCAGAATCGTATCTTCGATTTAGAAATGGAAGTGAGCAGTGACAACAACGACGAGGAGGATGATAACAACAAAGGTGTCGGGTCACCGGAGGAACCGTGCACTAATCCATATTACAACTGCTCTTGTCACAAGAATAAGGGACATCCAGCTCCACCGGCACCGCCAGCTATGGGAGGATACTACGGAGAAGGTGCGACACAATTTGTGGGAGAACTACTAGTAGTAGCAGGCATATGTTTATTATTACTATGATGATGAAATTTTTTTATAGCGTATTGGCGCAATGACTATAAATTTGTTCTTCGAATTTGAGGTAACATTCTGCAACTTCGCTTGAATTTTCTAGCTCCGCAACTGACGTCACCCGAAAACATCAGCCACTCGATCACCTATCTATGATCAATACCACGGCGCGGGCACCCAGGATTTCAACCTCGACCCTTTGCGTTCTCTCACCGTCGCTCGGCAGTGCGAGCTGTTTCTTCCTCACCGTCCGTCCCTCACTACTCCCTAGCGGCTTCTTGGTTGTTCTCGGTCGTCAGCACAATTGCTTCCCTCGTCCTGTTCCTCCCTTCCCTGCCTCATCTATTGGAGAAGCTGCACATTTACGCTTCCAGATTCATGTGAGGGTTGGGGGCGTGAGGGGGCAATGGCCACGACACCTTGATGTTGTTCCAGAGACCATCTTCGTCGATGTGGATCGTCCGTGGCCACATCGGTGTGCAGGGACAAGTCGCTGGATTCGCCCATGGCGATAGCTAGAGCGAGGGATTGTGCCAGGCTCCAGCAGCGAAGCTCCACGCCTCCACGGCCCTGGTCCTCTCCTCTGCCATCCTGGCACCCCATGGAATCACCGCCTCCATTGCGCAAGCGGAGGAGCCACGGTGTCCGCACCTAGGCCACGTAAGGCGCCCGCGCGATGGAGAAGACGAGCAGCGCCTCCGCTGCATAGCTCCCCCGAGCTTCTATGCGATCTACCATGCTGCAGAGCGGCAAAGCACACCCGCCAGAGCCCCTGCATTTGGAGCAGCCCATCAGCTGCTCGAGGTGCCTCCAAGGGAAGGTATTACCTGGACACTGTTTTCAGGAGTTGTAGCTGAGTAGCACTTGCGGAGCTAATTTAGCAACTGAATCTGATGTCATTTTTTTGCTACCCAGTGCTTACCTCAGTTCCAGCAATTAAACTGTTGATCCATATGTTCAAATATTTCGAGTTTTATGTTCACCTATCATAAATTCATGACTACACAACGGTGGTAAATGTCCAGCCTGCATAACCATAGCATCTGTATCTGATATTCTAACCATGAATCAAATTTCATTCTTCGATTTATTTGTAAATAAGATATTTCTTGCATCTGTACACACCAATGATTTTTTCTTTGCCATGAAAACTTCCATTGTTATATCTTTCTTTATACACCAGCAATTTCAAGAGCTTCCCACATATACCATTTCACCGAACTTGAGTGTTTAATCAGAGCTTTGTGTGTTTAATCAGTCTCTTAATAATTCACGAGACTACTTGCTTGTGATGCTGAAGCTACCAAAAGTTTGTTCCCAAAATTTAGATATTAGCCAGGGGATCAAATTCAGAAATTCTAAAAGACATCAAAGGTTACAAGGACCAGTCACTTCAACGAGGACGCGGCTCCTATGTTTCTAGTGATCTTAAACTAATGAAGTTTAGAAGAAGAAAAAAAGCGAGACCGTGGCCCATTTGCTAAGCAGGCTTGTCGAACTGGCTTCAAGTTTTGGTACACGGTCTCGCTTTTTTTGGTACCAGACGTCAGTGCCCTCTTCAGCACAGGCCTTCAAAGTTCAAACTGCTATCGGCAGTGGTATAACTGTACAACCCATTGACCATCCAGATGCCATCCTTCCCTTCCCAACAATTGCTCAGGCACCGAAGGCAGCAAAGTCACGTCCCTCGTAGAAAGTTGCGAAGGAGGGTCCAAGGGGTTAAGCGGAAAAACAGCCCATAAGAGTAAAGCTTCACAAGTCACAAAATTGCTCTTGCCTTTGATCAAAATTTACATCCATTTTCATGGAGCTTACAACCAAGGTCCCCAACCAGGAAACATTTGGCACAACCGATCGACATCTACTGCATCCTGTATGAATTGTTGGACCTAAAAGGCAAACATAAAGATGAATGTAATTTTGATTGGCAAATTATAAAGATCTTAAGGCCTTGGCGTCACCAAGATGGTTACCTGGCCCTGCACGCTTCTCATCTCACCATCTTCGTACCCATCCAGCTTCTGTTTAACACGGAGTATAGCACGAGCTGCATCCTTGTTGCCCTCGTAAGCCTCTTGAGAGTCATCCAAACATGAGTCAGTATCATCTGTTTCCTGCAAAAAATGCATACTAGTTTAATGGGTTGCCTTGCAGGAGGATTCTAATCTCTACCGACAGAATATCCGTGTTCAACAGCGTGGTCAAAGACCAGTGTATGCAAATATCAGTGGCACAAAAAAAAACTTGGGATAAAAAACTTGGGATACCTAACAGGCATACTAGCAAATTCCAGCTGTATGAACAGAGCTTTATGAAAACAAGTTAAGCAAATTTACTTACCTTTTGACGCTGTAAAGCTTTCAGTGGTGAGAGTGCCCATTTATATAGAGGATCATGAATAAAAACCTGATACATTCAACCCAGTCTTAGGAGGAGCTAAAGTATTGAACACCCTTAAAATTACGAAAAATCTGGTAATGTACATACTTCGATAATAGTGAGCGACACTTCTTTATTTGCCCTCATGACTGAGAGAGTTTTAACTCCGCCTATGCTGACTGGAAGACTCTCTCTCCTGAGTCGTCTCAGCATAGCCGGTCCCAAGCCCGGATAAAGGAGGAGGGTTGCGTTAGGTTTTGGCAAACCAGCATAAAAATAGCCACTCTAATGGATTTGAAACCCATAAGAAACTCGTTGGGGCGTAACCCTCTTAGCGACGCGCTACATCGGAACCCGGGTGTGGTGATAAATGGGCAAGGGCCGGGTCGCCATCCCCCCAAGGGCGCGTCGTATCATGACCTGGGTATGATGATAAGTGAGCAAGGGTCGGGTCGTCACCTGAATGGCGCGCTACATCTACGCCCGGGTGTAGTGAAAAATGAGCAAGGGTCTTCGCACTTCCCTCGACGGGTGCGAAGGGTAAGAAGCTAGCCGAGCCAATTAGGATTCGTATAGGTAGCTAGAACGTAGGGTCCCTAACGGGTAAGTTGCGAGAGCTAGTTGATGTAGCAATTAGGAGGCGTGTAAATATTCTATGCGTTCAGGAGACTAAATGAAAGGGCCAGAAGGCGAAGGAGGTTGAGGATACTGGCTTCAAGTTTTGGTACACGGGAGCAACTCCGGGTAGAAATGGTGTAGGTATCTTGATTGATAGGAGCCTTAAGGATGGAGTCGTAGAGGTTAGAAGGCAAGGCGACCGGATTATCCTAATCCGGTTGGTAGTTGGAGATTCGGTTTTGAATGTGATCAGTGCCTATGCCCCTCAGGTAGGCCTTAGTGAGAGAACCAAGATGCAGTTCTGGGAAGATCTAGATAGCATGATTAGTAACGTGCCTACCAGCGAGAAACTCTTCATAGGAGGAGATCTCAACGGCCATGTGGGTGCGACTAATGTAGGGTTCGAGCGAGTGCACGGGGGTTTTGGGTATGGTAGCAGGAGTCAAGAGGGGGAGGATGTGTTGAACTTCGCGTTAGCCTACGACTTGTTGATAGCGAATACCGTGTTTAAGAAGAGGGAATCCCATCTTGTGACGTTTCGTAGTGGACAACACTCGAGCCAGATCGACTTTATCCTTGCTAGGAGGGAGGATAGACGTAATTGCTTAGATTGTAAGGTGATACCTGCGGAGTGTGTTGTCCCTCAACACAAGCTTGTGGTGGCGGACTTTCGTCTTCGGGTACGTGTCCACCGGGACAAACGTGCCAAGATTGCGAGAACAAAGTGGTGGAAGCTTAGAGGGGAAGCGGCACAAGCGTTTAAGGAAAGGATGCTAGGTGAGGGGCCTTGGGAAGAAGGAGAAGACGCAGATGACATGTGGCTAAAGATGGCAACATGTGTTCGGAAGGTGGCCTCAGAGGTGTTTGGCGTGAGTAGGGGAGGCAAACAGGAGGGGAAAGACACCTGGTAGTGGAATGACGAGGTGCAAAGGGCTATTAAGGAGAAGAAGGAGTGTTTCAAGCGCCTCCACCTTGACAAGAGTGCAGCCAACATCGAGGGTTATAAATTAGCAAAGAGGGTTGCAAAGCGAGCTGTGAATGTAGCAAAGGGTAAGGCGTATGATGACCTGTATCAGCGGCTAGGCACGAAAGAAGGGGAGAAGGACATTTATAGGATGGCTAGGATCCGCGAGCGGAAGACAAGGGACATCAACCAAATCAAATGTATTAAGGATGGGACAGATCGACTGCTAGTGAAGGATGAGGAGATCATGGATAAATGGAGAGAGTACTTCGACAAGTTGTTTAATGGGTAGAGTGAGGGTCCTACCCTTGAGTTAGATGACTCTTTTGACGATACCAACAGACGTTTTGTGAGGAGAATTCAGAAGGTAGAGATCGGGGAGGCTTTGAAGAGGATGAAGGGAGGTAAATCGATGGGCCCTGATGGTACCCCCATTGAGGTGTGGAGATGCCTAGGAGATAGAGCAATAGTATGGTTAACTAAGCTTTTTAATCTCATTTTTCGGTCAAACAAGATGCCGGAAGAATGGAGGAGAAGTATATTAGTACCTATCTTCAAAAATAAGGGTGATGTTCAAAGTTGTACTAACTACCGTGGGATTAAGCTGATGAGACATACGATGAAGCTTTGGGAGAGGGTTATCGAGCATCGCATAAGAAGAGTGACAAGTGTGACCCAAAACCAATTTGGGTTCATGCCTGGAAGGTCAACCATGGAGGCGATTTTCTTAATACGACAATTGATGGAGAGATATAGAGAACAGAAGAAGGATTTGCACATGGTCTTCATTGACCTTGAGAAGGCATATGACAAAGTACCGAGAAATGTCATGTGGTGGGCCTTGGAGAAGCACAAAGTCCCAACTAAGTACATTACCCTCATTAAGGATATGTACAAGGATGCGACGACTTTTTCCGGACATGTGATGGCAACACCACTGACTTTCCTATTAACATATGCCTACACTAGGGGTCAGCATTGAGCCCTTATTTATTTGCTTTAGTGATGGATGAGGTCACAAGGGATATACAAGGTGAGATCCCTTGGTGTATGCTCTTTGCTGATGATGTGGTGCTAGTTGACGAGAGTAGGGCATGAGTTAATAGGAAGTTAGAGTTGTGGAGACGCACGTTAGAGTCGAAAGGGTTCAGACTTAGTAGGACCAAGACTGAGTACATGATGTGCGATTTCAGCGCGACTAGGCATGAGGGGGGAGACGTTAGTCTAGATGGACAAGTGGTGGTCCAGAAGGATACTTTTCGGTATTTAGGATCGGTGCTACAAAAGGATGGCGACATTGATGAAGATGTTAGGCATAGAATTTCAGCTGGCTGGTTGAAAATGGCGGCAAGCTTCTGGCATCCTTTGTGACAAGAGGGTGCCACAAAAGCTAAAAGGCAAATTCTATAGGACAACAATTCGTCCGGCGATGCTATACGGTGCTGAATGTTGGCCTACAAAAAGGCGACATGTCCAGCAACTGAGTGTAGCAGAGATGCGGATGTTGCGGTGGTTTTGCGGGCACACAAGGAGGGATAGAGTCCGTAACGAAGTTATTCGGGATAGGGTCGGAGTGGCACCAATTGAGGAGAAACTTACCCAGCATCGGCTGAGATGGTTTGGACATGTCCAACGAAGGCCTCCTGAGGCGCCGGTGCGTAATGGGGTTCTTGAACGGGTCGATAATGTAAAGAGGGGTAGAGGTAGACCTAAATTGACGTGAGATGAGTCGGTTAAGAGAGACCTTAAGGATTGGAATATCTCTAAAGAGATAGCTTTGGATAGGAGCGCTTGGAGACTAGCTATCAATGTGTCTGAATCTTGAACTTATTTCTTTCGGGTTTCATCTCTAGCCTACCCCAACTTGTTTAGGAAAAAAAGCTATGTTGTTGTTGTTGATGACTGAGAGAGTTTTCTCACAGCATCTTCTAAACACACCTTCAACACCAGTAACGCCCATGCCATCTATAATGTCCCTTGTCAGTCGAAATGGAACCTACAAGCAGAGCGAAAAAAAGAACAGGGTTTCACATAGGAAGAACTAGCAATCATTACTCACAGAGGATCAGTATATACAAATGTAATGGTTATGGTTCATTACATACCCGTTCAGGTGTTTTAAGCATGAGACCCTGTTCAAATGCAACACCAAGATCAATGTGTACAACCTCGGCTGTGTCTTGGTCAATTAGAATATTCATGGAATGGCGATCCCCAAGTCCCACGATGTATCCTACCTGAACACATGAAAATAATAGGCAACATGCAGTATTCTTAGTAGTTATCCAAGACAATGAAGTGAGTTGCATTTTGACAACTAAAAGAAATTACCATTGAGCTTGCTGCCACACTTCTTGTGTAAGCAAGTCTACTTTGGAACCAATCAGCGGGCAGCAAGAATCTCTCGAGAAAGAAGTGGTGCATTACAGGCCTGGTTATTTGAAGGAAAGAGGGGGAAAAGAAGTGTAAGAGAAACACCAGATATGCTTTTCATGTTCCCATCTTGCATATGTGTACATATCAGAATATTGACAAATGGAAGTATAGATCAAGAAAAGACCTGAAGTTGTTGCAGATTTTAAGAAATGCCCTCCTTTTGTCCTTCTCCTATAAAATATAAATCCTTCAAATTAGGTGTACATTCACCATGATCTATTAGAAAAAATTGAATTCGAAAAGCTCCGTGACATTTGAACATACACTCATCAAATACTCTCTGCATTGAAGATATGTCCAGTCACCAGTTCCATATCGTCCGTGTGCTCCACTGATTCTAGTACTGTATAAACCCATGAAAATGGCAAATAAATACCAAGTGCTCAGAATACAATTTACATGTTAGAACTGAGACCATGTAAAAAGAGACCTCCCCAATAGATAGTCACCGAGTGGAACGGTTCCATTTACCCATTCAACAACACCAGCACTTGGGGTAAAAGGAACAACCTAAGATACAGGAGCAAGTAGTTAGAAATTTGTCATATCTCGCAAAATGAGCAAGGCTAAGTATGATTAACAAGGCTTTACCAAGATTACAAGTACCTGACATGGTCACCAAAAGGTGCCATTATACATTTATAATGTGATTATTCTAAACAGGCTAGAAATATGTAGCTAGTGAGTGCCTAGCAATGTGCTAAGTATATATCAGGAAGTTAGAAAATAAATGGAAACAAAGCATACCAGAACTTGAGGGTTAAATTGCGGAAGAAATAGAAAAAAAAAGAAAAAAGTGTTGTGGAGTTTTAACTCTTTTAATATAATACTTAATTAACAACTCCTCCAAAAAAACAATTTTTGAAGAACCCTTTTGCGGCCTTTGTGTGGCAACATTGCAATGCCAAGGGCCTTGGCGTGGTCGCCTGTTTGGCCACATCAAGGGCCTTGGCGTGGTTGCCCATTTGGGGCCGGTGGAGTGGTCCAATCCTTGCCACTCCTGCCATGGTGTTGTTGGAGACCAATTTTGCTATGACAAGGCCCCTGGTTTGACAAAAAAGGGGATGTTTTTTTAAAAATCTAGTTGGGGGAGGGGCTGCTAATAAAACCTAAGACTAAAAAGAGTTAAAAATAAACAAATACTTCGCTAATAATGGTTGTTGACGGCTCAGAATTTGAGGAGCAAAAAAATCTATGAATTGTTAAGGACTATCTAGAAGGCTAAGGAAGTACAAAACATCAGGTGTCCTGAAAATTCAAAAAAAAAATAATCTGGAAACAAAGGAACAATATCATATTTGAAGAAGGCCTACAGTTAGAGAATGGACATCAAACTTTGTAGAGGAGGCATGACTTCAAGCTCACAGAATCAAGGATAGCAAAAAACAGGATTTTCTCAACTGGGTCAACAATGTACATTTTTCACTTTTTCTTAATATATCTTACCACAGTGGGGGTCTCCCCCGCTGTATAGCTTTCAAAAAGAAAAAAAATAAAAAAAACTTGATTAATTAGGTACCTAACTTTAATTCCACATAACCACAGAAGAAAATTAATTAGGTACCATCATATACATTCAATAAGGTGCAAAAAAAAATTGTTTGAATGAAATTCTTTTGATACTTTGTCCTGCAATTAAGGGGAATCTGTAGAAGTTTAATATGTTCCAAGTTCAGAACAATGAAGTTTACGGATACTACCATGGAGAGGGCCTACGGCTCAATGTACTATAGAAGATAGCGATATGCCGAGTTCTATCTTTTTGAACATAATAATTTTACTTCTACAACCTTATTTCAATTCAACCACGAATCAGTTAGAAGCATATAGGTATTATCATGTACCAAGCAAGCTTTGTACCTGCCATTTTAAGACATCCTTTTTGGGTCAGAGGTATACGTGATCAAATGGATTCTCTTTTAAATTATAATTTAATCCTTAATTTCCTTGATATAGTCACTTATGTACATCTCTCTGATGGAGAGAATAATGTCTTGTATTCCTCAAAACCCTAGAAGGGTGGGATATACAGATCCTATACATGGGCCTCTAGATGGGCCTCTATACGGCAGAGGAAGCCGGTGGAGCAGCGACGAGCGCGGTGGAGGTGGACGAGGGCGATCCGGGCGCGAGACCCCTGGTGATCTCCTCGAGGGCGAGGTCGTCCCGAACCTGTAGGAAGGAGGGGAAGGGCCTCTGGCGGGCGATCCAGCTCTTCAGGTGGTCATAGGTGCTGCTCAGGCCACGCAGGACATTGAGCACCAAGACCCGATCGGACACCGGATCCCCGAGGTCGTGAAGAGCATCGGCCATGCCCTTCATCCGCCGGCAGTACTCACCAACGGAGAGGTCCCCCTGCATGAAGGTGCGGAAGGTGGCGTCGAGCTGGAGGGCGCGGTACTCGGCGTTCCCGAGGAACTGCCCCTCGAGCGCCACCCAGGCCTGCCGCGCGGTGCCTCCGTGGGTCCTGACGAGGTCCTGAAGATCTAGGGAGATGGTCCCGAAGATCCAGGACATGGCGATGCTGTCGAGGCGCAGCCACGTCACGTCCTGCGCCTCGATCGACGTGTCGAGGAGGACGTGGTCGTCGAGGGCGTAGCGGCGGAGGGCGAGCAGGACCTGGTCCCGCCAGCGTCCGTAGGAGGAGGACGTCGGGTCGAGGAGGACGGTGACCAGGGCCCTGATGTTCTGGACGCCGGCGGCCTGGAGGTGGAGCTGGGCGACCATGGGGTCGGTCGGGTCATACTGGGCTCCAGATCCAGCGGGCGGGGCCTGGCGGGAGGAGGAGGCGCCGGGCTCGGGGTCGACGGGCTGGCCGGAGGAGACGCGGAGGAAGTGCTCGGCCTCGGCGACCCGGAGAGCGAGGGCGTCGGCTGTGGCGCGCTCGCGCTCCCAGGCGAGGGCAGCCATGCGGACCCGCTCCTGGGCCGCCGAAGCCTCCGACTTGGCGGCGAGGAGGGCCGCAGCGAGTGCAGTGTCGGCCTGCTGCCCACGGAGTGCGGCGGCGGCGAGCGGCGCATCTGCGGGGGCCATTCCGAGGCCAGACCACGCGGGATTGGCAACGGCGGTGTCGACGGCCCGCTTGCCCGCAGTGACCGCGACGCGGTGGGCCGCAGCGGCGGCAGCAGCGGCTACGGGATCGGCGTCCGGCTACAGGGGGGCCGGCTGCAGGGGACCTTGCGCAGGCCCCGCGCCCCCAGCACCCGCGGCGGTGGTCGGGTCGTGCTGCAGGGGCGGCAGCGGCGCCTGCAGGGCCAGCGGCGGCACCTGCAGGGCCCTGGCGGATCGATCTGCAGCAGGGGCAGCGGCCCCTGCACCCCCGGCGCGCGCGGCCCCTGCCGGATCGATCTGCAGCAGGGGCGGCGGCGGCGCCTGGAGAGGCGGCAGCGGCCGGGGCCCTGCGCCCCCTCCAGCCCCTGCGCCCGCAGCCCCGGCGGCCGCGCCAGCAGCGGCGCCGGCGGGCACGGGCACGAGCAGGGCAAGGGCGACGACGGGCCGGATCTGCGGCCAGGCGGTCTGCGGCCAAGCGGCGGCAGCGGCCCAGGCAGAGGCGGCGCGCGGCGCAGGGGAGGAGGAGGGAAGGGGAGGGAAGGAGGAGGAGGAGGGGGCGGCGCCGGCGGCCGGCGGCTGCTGCGGCTGGGAGAAGAGAGAGGAGAGAGAGAGGGAAACCCTAGGCTAATGATACCATGATGGAGAGAATAATGACTTGTATTCCTCCAAACCCTAGAAGGGTGGGATATATAGATCCTATACATGGGCCTCTAGACGGGACTCTATACATGGGCTCACATATACACCAACACTCTCCCCTACTTATATTTCATAAAAATGAACAAGCCATGCACTAGTCATGAGTCATTCACAAGTGCTCCTAGATTAAAGTTCTTACAATTTACTAGAATTACATAACATTTTGGGAATTGCAAGAGTCATCACCTCACTGGATCACTAAGCAATGGTGAATTTATGAAAGACAAAAATATTAAAAAAACATGATTGGAAATAGAGGACTTTATAAAATTTATGGCATTCACTGCTACCTTATATGTACGGATTCTCAATCTCCTTTGAGAAGTATCTCTGTGATTTTGCAAGAAAGTATTTACCAAACTGAAAAATTGCTCCATCACCTGCAATTTCACATTGGCGTTACTCAGTCATCCCAAAATATCTGCTGTACAAAATAAATTCTCATTTAGCAACTCACTGAGATTCTTTCCTGCCAATTCAACTCACTTGACATTATCAGGCAACATTCTTTAAGGGGAACTTTATCAGATTACATGACATCGTAGAGAAGGCTAAGTGAACTTGATGTGAATAAATCATTGATTTGTATGAGAATCTAATAAAGCATTACTACTTAAGTATGCCAAAATAATCTTTATACCAAACATATATTGTAGAAATCTCATTATTCAAAATGAAAGAGAAGAACATACAGCATCCTGTCGCAGGTCATCATTTCCAGATTTTGCAAGTTGACGGTATTTGTTACCGTCTGAGCCAAAACATTCTATAACTTTGGGGGCATTAATTCTATTCATTATCCTGCCATAAGAATGCCAACAGTCAACAAAACCCAACTCATCATCAGCAATGACCAAGTCATGTGTAAAACATAAAACCCAACTCAAGTCATGCGTAAAATATAAAACCCAACTTACATAATAGAGTCAGCCAACCCACTGAAATGTGGAAAGGAACCTACTTCATACTGACAACTAGGGTCGACTGGGACTGTAGCAGTCACAACGGGAACCTGATAAAGCCAAAGAGAAAATGAAAGAAAGATGCAAACTATAATGATTTGAAATGGGGACATATGCTTCAAGTAAAGAACAAAAATAATGAAGACATATGCTCAATTTATTGTCTTTGTGTAAGTTATGCACCCCGCAAATTTTTCAGGTAAAAAAATTGTCTTCTTAGTTTATACTCGCTCTGTCCACTTATGTTGGTCATATTTTCTGCTTGAGTTATCCAGAATGGTTAGGCGTGCTTTGATTCCCAGTGTAAATTTTGTGTTTTTGGTTAAAAATGCCCCTGTGCTTTACATGAGCATGCATGCACATGAGTTGGCCCAGTGAGTTAAACCAGAGCGCTTGTAGGAAGGACAGATTGTGTGGGAAGATTTGCATTGAGCCTCGAAGACGAATATATAAAGTACAAGACTTGCAAGACAACTCCCCGATATATTTCCCATACTACCAAATATACTCTAACATGGCATTTGGGCCATTTCAAGAGGATAATTAGTACATGCACTGGAGGACCAATGATGAAGAAAGCTAAACAGGACTTTCAGCACTGGTTCTTCATGGAAGCATTCATAATAGCCACCAGGCACATATGGAAGCAAAGAAACAATCTAATCTTTGAAGGGAAAAGACCAACAGTCCGGGGCTGGTTTTCAAACTTTACAGGGGAGGCAAGACTTCAAGCTCACAGAATCAAGGAAGACAAATGACAGACCTTTCTTAGCTGGGTTGATAGTGTTCACCTTGTTGTGGTAAGTTGGGATTGCAGAGAGATAATGGAGGCGTGTTCGCCCTCCTTGCGGAGGCTCTGAACAACCTGATTATGTGGCTTGAATTATCTCTTTGCTTAACCTCAACAAACTTGTTTGTGCTGCTTATATAGCAAAGCACTTACAACTGACTCCTAACAAAAAGGAACGCTTATCTCAGCGCATAACAAAATGACTAATAGACTGACTAACAGCTCCTATTATTCAGCCACTAGAACCTGATCCAGCCGCCTGTTGCTTCTTGCGCCTGCGCTGATAATGGACGCCAGTAAAAGCGTCCACAACAACCTTTCGGTTCCTCGATGCCGGAGCATGTGGACGAAGCATGTGGACGAAGCTGCCTCGATGACGGCCAGCGCGGCGGCCGGGGAGCACCAGGGCGGGAGGGAGGAGGCGGCGGGTGGCGGCGGCCGGGCGCCGGCGGCAAGGCCCAGGTGCCCAGATCTGCCCGAGCGGGAACAGAGGAGGAGGGAGAGGAAGAGGGGAGGGGAGGGAAGGAAGAGAGGGGAGGCGGTGGCGGGTGGTGCCGGCGGCTGCTAGAGGGAGGGAGGGAGAGGAAGGCTAGATACCATGAAGGAGAGAATTTCTGTATATTCCTCCAAACCATAGAAGGGTGGGTATATAGTAAGCTATACATGGGCCACTCACACATATACACCAACATTGAGGAAGGCCTCCGTGGCGAGTGGCGATCAGATGAACACCTCCTTCTTGAGGAGCACCGTCAGCGGCGCCGTGATCACGCCATATCCGTTGATGAAGCGGCGGTAGTAGCCCGTGAGCCCGAGGAAGCCGTGCAGCGCCTTGATGGTGAAGTTCAATCAATCAAATCACGGCAAAACACCAGCAAATTATACAGCACTGCAGAAGACGGGAAGCCCTTCAAATCAGAGAAAACCTGATAGCTTGACGTCCTCGGCACACTGGATGGCGACACGGAGCATTCGGGCAGTGGCACTTTTGGTTGCACCACACTTCTTACCAGAGATGTCCTCCTTGACGCAGTTGAGGAGCGCCAGGATGAGGAGTGGCCACGTGGTGGCTGCAAACAAACACCATCAGCCATCATCAGAAACAAAAGCGAGAGATCATCAGGCAATGATGCGACAAAAGCGAAGCAAAATGCACGAACTGATGACCTCCCGTGAGGTGGCCGTGGCCGGGCTTGACCCTGGCGGTATTGCGGCCAAGGAGGCGGCAGAACGAGGCGGCGCGGTGGGGTGCGGACAGTCCGCCAGGGGCTCTAACGGTCGACTCTGACACATAATCATTGTTGTTCTAGCCGTTGGTTTTGAAAGGCGGACGGTCCGGTCTCTGTGAGGCGGACAGTCTGCAAAAATTCTGTTTTCACGGGATTTGAGTATAACGGCTAGTTTTGGGCCTCCCTCTATAAATAGAGGGTGTGGCTGGCCATTTGAGGTAGCTGAGCACCTTGGGGACTTGGTGTCCATGTGTGAGAGTGCTTGAGAGCCCTCTACTCACTCTAACTTGATAGTAATCATCCGATCGAGTGAGAGAGCGATTCTAGTGCAATTGCTTTGAGAGTTTGCATCGAGTGGCACTAGGTGATCGTGTTGCAAGCCTGTGTGCTTGTTACTCTTGGAGGTTGCCACCTCCTAGACGGCTTGGTGGCAATAGGCTCTGTTGAAAACCGCAAGAAGATTGTGCGGTGCTCCGGAGAAGAGATTGTGAGGGGTATTGTGCTCACCCCGCGGGAGCCGCGAAGAGCAACTCTAGTTGAGCGAGACTTGAAGAGCAACAAGTGGTTCGGCCGGATCATGTGCTAGAGCTCGGTGTGAGCACTCCATGTGGGAGAGTGTGACTTGAGAGTCACCACTAGCAAGAGGATCGGCGGCAACCTTGGAGCTTGTCTCAACGGGTATTAGCTTGGTGGCAACCAAGTGAACCTTGGGATAAAAATCACCGTGTCAATTTTGTCTACTCTTCTCGGTGGTTTGCATTCTCCAAATCACAAGTCTTGTATTTACATTCATCTATATCTTGTGCTTGTGTAGTTGCTCTCTAGTGTAACTAGTTAGCTTGTGTAGCTTAATTAGTTGCTCTTGCTTAGATTATGTAGCTAAGCAAGTTGAAGCTCTTGGATTTGGATTGTATATCCTTGTCCTTTGAACATCTAGTGAGCTTAGGTTTGGCTTTGTGTTTTTGCTCATTAGAATTGTGTAGGAGCTCCACTGGTTTGTGAAGTACTAGTGCTTTGAAGCGTCCCCTCATAAGAGAAGACTTAAATGTGATACAAAACACCAGTCCCAGGAGGCTGGTGCCACATTTATTACATCAGATGGTTCAAAACCGTACAAACCTTGGAGGACACTCAATACAGATAATGATAATAATTAACCAAGCTACAACATAACACCAGACCGCAAACCACATGGGGTCTAGAACAGGCTCAGAGTACTGCGACAGCGGAGGCATCTCGACAAGGCCGGTTCCACAGGCAAGGTTGGGTGTAGAACGATAACCCTACTCAGTGTCGTCTGGCACGAAGTTTGGGTCTTCTTCTGTAAAAAGTAAGAGTGGGGTGAGTACAAACGTACTCAGCAAGTCCAACCACACCCGCGGAGGGGTTATATCAGAATGATATGCATAGGTAAATCAAGGGTAAGGTTACGGTTTAATTTTACAAAAAAACTATACTTTATGCAGGGTTCCATTTAACGGAAAACCTTTTTAGAAAAATCAGTTTTTGTAGTAATACAGAGTTCAAGTTTTAAACTGCTACCGGACTCCCCGTCCGTCGTAGCACACGGCACAACTGCCGGACACAAATCCAAAACACTCACACCAGCCCATCCCGATTAGACACTAGTTATGTGACCACACCATAACTCACCCAATACCGTGGGCACGGACTATTCGAATAGATTCTTAGCTCTGCAGAGGTGTGCAACTTTACCCACAAGTAGGATACCACAACTCGAACACCGTCGTGTCGGTGTAGATCCCAACATAGCCATTACCCACCTTAGCTAAGCCTGACTGGCCATCACGGGATTCACCAAGGGGTCATCGACCTAACTCTGAGGTATAACCGGGGTATAAGTCACACTGAGCATATCCCTGCTCCTTGGTCACCCGTTGCTCTCAGCCCTCCTGATGGCTATCACACCAACTAGTGGGATTTATGCTACGCCGTTGCCCATTCAACGGTCGAGTGGTTTGCACGATAGAGGAGTTAGGTGAGATGACACACCAACTCGGTCCTTAGACACGACAAGATGGATATCTCCCTTCTTTGCCCTGCCACACAGGCACGAGCACACCAAATGGCAAATCACGCAGAAATGCCATCCATCCCGTCTAAACTCTCTTTTCAAAAACACCACTTTTATCCCATCCCACATACGCACACCTTTTCTTTACAAAAAAATAAATCGTATTATGAGTAAAGACCTAAGCATTCTAATATCGATTAACATCCAAGCAAAATCAGACATTAATCTAGGTGGTCAAGGAATGGTCATCACAAATCAAGGGGTGGCTATCCAACCGTGTTTTCATGCAAATAAAACATATGCAGTTTTGTAAAGCAGGCCGTTGGGTTGTGTTTATAAAAACTAGGACAGAAACATGCATCAAAGGATGGGATTGAACTTGCCGTCTTCGAAGCCTTCGGGGAAGTCCTGTCCTTCGGGCTCGGGGTCGCGGAACTGGTCCTCGTTCTCCTGCTCACAGTACTGCTCGTTGACGGGCTCTCCTTCGTTCACTCCGTGGTCTACGACGCAAACAAACAAACATACAATCAAGAAACAGGAAAAAACAAGTTTTATCGTTGAGCTCGAAACGGAGACACATAAAATATAGAAATAGAAGTAACATCTATGAGTGGTTTGCTAAAGGCACGGTCCAAAATTATATTAGAAATGGTATGATAAAGTTTGGGGTCGATCGAGGTTGTTTTGGCGCATGAAATGATAGGTTTTGTGAGGGTTCAGGGGCTAGATTAGGAATCGGGGACCTAGTGGTAATTATTTCTTGAGAAGGCAGGGGCCTATTTGAAATTTCTAGAAACCTTCGGACTAAACTGGAAGGGTCAAGGGTATACTTAGAATTATGTTTTTATGTGAAAGGGTTTACTTGAAATTAGAACAAAGGGCAGGGTTCTTTTTGAAAAAGGGTTATAAGGGGAAAGGGTTCCTTAATAGAATGGGAGAAGAGGGAGGGCCTAGACGCAAAACGGCCACTCATCCCCTTCCTCCCGATGCCGAACAGAGGAGGCGGCTTAGGGGCATCGGCGGCGGTCAATCCGGCCGCTCCGGGCCTCGGGGGCGGCCGGGACCGGGGGGAAAAGGGAGAGAGGGTTTCGACGGATCGATCCCCATCCTCACCTCTAGCTGGGGTGTTGCGCAGAGGCGGCTCGGCGGGAGCGGATGGCACTGGGCGGCGCGGTTCGCGGCGGCGGCGCGGTTGCGGCTTGGGAGGAGGCGGGCGGCGGCTGTGACGACTTGGTGTGGGGAGGAGCGGCGCCGGCGCCCTCTTTTATTGGCGTGCTAGGTCGGCGAGGCGGAGCGGGGTAGGTGAGGGTGGGTGAGGCAGCCGGCGAGTGGCACGGGTCGGAGTAATGGTGCTCCGGCCGCGTCCGTTCGTCGTGGAGCCGCGTGCGGCGGTAGCGCGGGCAACGAGGCGGCGAGCAGTGGCGCACTGTGCGGCCGGACAGGGTAGCGGCGGGCGTCGCGCGGCGTGGCCTGGCGTGCACGTGGGCTCGGCGGAGCTCACGTCGCTGCGGCCCAGCGCGTTCGTCACGGCCCGGCGCTCCGTGTGCATGCGCGCACAAGCGACGCTAAGCGGGGCGGGGCGCAGCGGGGAGACGCGGGCGGCGAGGCCGCGGCGTGCGCGTGCGGGCAGCCTGGCAACGGCAGGCGGCGCGGCGGCGCTCCGAGCACGCGGTCCACGTGCGTGGACTGGCTCGGCGGGGCGTGCAGCGGCGTGCGTGGGCGGGCGTCGCGACCCGGGGCGCGTACACGGCTTCGGCGTGCCGGGGCGCGGTGCGTGCGTGCCCGCACAGCGGCGAGGCAGGCGAGCTGGGGCCGGGGCGCGCGCGCGGGAGGGCGGTCGGGAGTGATGTGCCCGTGTGGAGCAGGGCAGGCCGAAGTGGGGAAGGGGGCGTGGCCCAGGGCGGCTCGGTGCGGCGCGGTGATCAGCCGGGAGCGGGTGTGTGCGTGCGGGAGGGAGGTGAGGCGCGCGCGGGGTAGGCGGGCCGGGCTGGGAGCAGTTCTGGCGCGCGTCGGAGAAGAAGGAGAGAGAAGAAGGAATAAAGAAAAGAAGGAAAAGAAGAAAATAGGAAAAAGGAATAAAGAAAATGGGGAAAAAGGGGAAAAAGAGAAAGGAAAAGGAGGGGGGCGGTGCGCGCCAGCGGCGACTGCAGCCGCGGTCGGCCACGCGTGGCGTCGCCACGCGGGTGCGGGCCACGGGGAACGGGGCACGCGGCCAGGGGGAAAAAGGAGGAAAAAGAGGGAGCGGGATTCGCGGCGGCCGGTCGCGACGCGTCGCGTTGGATGGGAAGAGATGGGACGCAAAATGAATTTGGGTGTCGGTCGTTCAGGAGAAAATCTAGGGTTCAGGGTTTAAGAGAGAGTCGAGCTCAACGACTAAGCAAAACAGTTTTAGCACACGATTTAAATTAGTGAGTTTTCGGGATGTTACATGCTTAGACTTGTGTATCTTGGCATTAGAATTGTTAGGAGAGCTCTTGCTAGCTTGGCACTCCATTTTCTTTGTGTAGAATCTTTTTGGAAGTGCCTTAGAGTCATAGTTAGAGGGGTGAAGTCTTGGCTAAGTGAATAGTTTCAATTCCGCTTAAGTTTCGGTTAGCCCGCGCAATTAGTTTTAAGAAAGGACTATCCACCCCCCCCCCTCTAGTCCGCTATCTCGACCCTACAAGTGGCATCAGAGCCGAGGTCTCTCATTTGTGGTACTTACCGTCCCGAGAGGATGGCGACTTATGGGCTAGATGTTGAGTGTCCACATATTTTTTATGGCACACATTTTGCACGGTGGAAAAATTGGATGATATGCAATTTTAAATTTATTTGCACTCAAATGTGGTGGATGGTGGATGTAGGTTTTTCTCATGTGTTAGATGAAGGAAATCTAACTCCAACACAAGAAAAATGCCTAGATCTAGACATCCAAGCTACTAACATCTTGTTTAGATCTTTGCATAATTGCATTCTTGGTGAGATCATGGACAAGGAAACTGCCCATGAGATTTGGAGTTATCTAAATGAGAAATATGGGGCGCCCTCCGATGATCATGATGATTATAAGACCAAGGAGGAAGTGCATGAGGATGATGAGCACATCCATGACATGGTGGTTGTGGAAGATTGCTCCTCCTCATGGTCAAGTGATGATGATGATGATAATCAATCTACAACAAGTTCACTTCACATGATTGATGATGATGATGATTCAATTGTTGCAAATTATAATTCTACTCCAAGCACACTTGATGATCAAGTTGGCTCATGCACGGATGATATTGTTACGTCAAGCTCATCTCCATCGCCACTTTGCTTCATGTCACAAGGTGACACAAAGGTATCAAATTGCAATGTGATTGATCTTAATTCATATGATGAGATCTTGAGTAGACATGCTAGCATGACCAAATTATTTGAGAAAGTATTAGTCAAAACAATCAAATTGGAAAAAGAAAATTTATTTCTCAAAGACACATGTGAACAACAAAAGCATCTACTTTATGTCATGAGTTGTTCACATGAGGAGCTAAAATTGACTCATGAGGAGCTTAGTGTTGCTCATGAGAATTTGGTACTAGACCATGCTTTACTCACTAACAAATTTTCTAGTAAAGGAATTAAAACTAGTGAGAGCTCATCACATGGATCAAAGGATCAATTGCAAAATATTGCTAACCCTTGTGATGTAGGCAAGAAGCATGTATCCACCTCATGTGATGATCTATTATCTATGCTATGTTCTTCACAATTAGATGCTTGTACTACTTCTATGTCTTGTGAGACTAAACTCTTGAAGGAGAACAATGAACTTAAAAATGAAGTGAAGTATTTGAGCAACAAGATAGAGAGGTGGACAAAATCAAAAGTCACCCTTGAAAGCATAATAAAAAATCAAAGAAGTTTCGGTGACATGAGTGGCATTGGTTCCAACAAGTGCAAAGCCAAAGGCAAGAAATGGGGCAAGAATAAATATAATAGGAAGATGAAGAAGCAAGAAGAAATGAAGCTATCTCATTTCATGTGCTTTCAATGCCATGAGATGGGACATCTTGCAAATGGTTGCCCCAACAAAAAAAAGCTTAAGTTGAAGAAGGAAGAAGAGAAGCTTAAACATGTCAAATGCTTCAAGTGCCGCACTTGGGGTCACCTCACCTCAATGTGCCCAACCAAGCAATTGGTGAAGCAACAAGAACCTCAATCAAAGCCACAAGTTGAGCAAGAGAAGGCACCCCAACCTCAAGTCAAGAGCAACCATGATGATCAAGTTGATGACTTGAAGATGATGAAAAAGAGAACAAGAAGGGGTGGCAAGGCAAGAGCAAGGCATCCAACTCATATTCAAGATGCCAAGATGTTGAGCAAGAACAAGATTCAAGAGAAGAATCCACATGCTCACATCAAGTGCTATAGTTGTGCAATATTGGGTCACCTAGCTTCGGGTTGCCCAAACAAGCTTGAGAAGAAGGCTCAAACAAACAATGAGAAGCAAGACAATGAGAAGCATCAAATGAGTAAGGAAGAAAAGGCTCAACAAAAGAGAAGATCTACTTATGCCGGAAAAGGGGATACATGGCTTATTCATGTCCCTTAGGTAACAATTCTAAGACTATTTCAATTGATGCAAATATTATGATTATAAAGGATGGTAATGGTACCTCATTTGTTACTATTGCAAAACATCCCGCTATTCATACTAAGGCATTTCCAAAGTATGTTGCTCCTAACTTGAGAGGACCCAACCTAGTTTGGGTACCATCAAAATGTGGATGAATGTGTATAGGTACCAAATGCATTGGAGGCTTGATTCAAATAAAATTCATATTTTTGATCTTATGATTGAATCAAGGAATTGAAGCTTTTTGCATGTATACAACCCAATGCCATGACAAGCTTATGAAGTCCCAAGTGCTTTCAACATACAAGTGCAATTATCATATTGTGGGTGATTCATTGAAAATATTTGATGGCTTGCAAACTTATTTGTGTTAAATCTTGCTTTTGGATGAAAAATCTTTTTGCAAATTGAAAAATGAGCTAAATGTCATTTACTTCTCAAATGTGGTTTGAAAACTAGTACATATGACATTTGGTTCTTATGTACACTCTTTGCTTCAAATTTTTGATTTTTCAAAGCTTTTATGGGCTATTTATGAGTTTCCTTGATTTTACTTGTTTTATTTTTGATTTCTCATTCTTACTCACTCATATGAGTCTTTGGATGGTGTTCATGCTAGTTTTGAGATTTTAGGAATTTTATTTGAGCAATAATCCCAATTCAAAATTGAAATTATGAAAGTTGGCAAAATTCTGGGTTGTCTGAAATTTGGTAGCGCGGACGGTCTGCGTGTAAGAGGCGGACGGTCCGCCATTCATGAAGTGTTTCACCAGAGGCTATGATCAGCAGAAAATTGCAGCGCGGATAGTCCGCCCATAGACCGCGGATGGTCCGCCAGATGCACCGGTAAGCTTCGGTTACACCGATGATGTGTCCACTATGCAAGCGCGGACGGTCCGCCAAGTATCCGCGGATGGTCCGCCTGAGATAAGTTGAATCTGCTCAGAAACAAACTCTACTCTATCCAAATCAGAATGTAAACAGCGGACAGTCCGCCCAAGGCAAGCGGACCGTCCGCTCTTACTGTTTTCATGAGGGTCTTGGTAGCTAGACTTATCATGAGCTACAAAGGTCCTCAAGTTGGAATCATCTTTACAAGTGATTGAGGAACCTAGGTTTGGTTTTGAAATGATCTAGAAGCATGATGAGTATTGGGTACAAGGCCATTTGATTGAGAAGTATTTTTGGCACACTTTTGGTACTCAAGTTGAGAATCAAGACCAACCTCAAGTAGAAAGAAAAGGACTTAGAGCAGACTCTAAAATTACTCATTATGACAAGTCCATTGTTTGATCAATCAACTAAATTCGTTTCAAGTGAGTGTCAAGAATGGTTCTTGGAGAGATCACTTCTCTCTGGAGAGAGGCGAGCCGCCCAAGAGTGGGATTGACAAGCAAGGTGTAACATCCCGAAAATTACCTAAATAAATCGTGCGCTAAAATTCTGCTTCGTCGTTGAGCTCGAGATCCCTCCTTGAAACCCTAACCCCAGTTTCCGGAATCTTCCCTGTTCCGCCAGATCTCCCGATTCCCCAAAGACCCGACACCCGCATCCAGAACCCTGTTTTCCCCTCAACCCGTGCATCACGCCTGGCAGCGGCCGCGGCCGCGACAGCCGCGCGTGCCCGACCGGCGTCGCTGTCGCCACCGGCGGGATCACCGCAAATCTCTCCCTCTCTCCCTTTTTCCCTTTTTCTCTCCCCTCCTTTTTCTTCTTCTTTTCTTTTCTTTTTCCCATTTCCTTTCTCTTTTCTTTTCTTTTTCCTTCCCTCTTCCTTCCTCTCTCCTTTCTCCTACCCTGCGCGCCTGGCCCCTCCTCCCTCTCCGCTCTCGCTCACCCCGGCCCCTCCTCCTGCACGGCACGGCTCGGCCGCGCCACCACCCCCCCCCCCTCTGCGCTGGCCCGAGCACGCCCCGCGCGCCGCTCGCCACGCGCACCGGGCGCGCACCCCAGCCTGCCCTGCCTCGTTCCCCCTCGCGCTCGCGCCCCGCTCGGCCCGCCCGCGCGCCGCTCAGCCCGGCGCCCAGCTCGCCGCGCACACCGCCCCCGGGCCGTGCCCACACGAGCGCCCGTGCGCACGCACGCCCCCGGGACCCCGCTCTCGCGCGCGCCGCTACTGCCTTTCCCCCCCGCTCGCACTGCCGCTGCACACGCGCCCGCCCGAGCCAGCCTTGCGCGCTCACGCCACGCCACCGACCGCCGTTGACGCCGAACAGGCGGCGGCGACCTCGGCACAGTGGCGCCTGCAGCGGTCGCCGCCTGCCTGGGGCGTCACGTCGCCTCACCGAGCCCGACCGCCGTTGACGCCGGCCCCCACCGCCATTAACCCGCCTGCAAGCTTGCCGCCGGCCAGCACCCCGCCACCGCCTATAAAAGAGGCCGTAGAGCCCTCCCCGAGCACCACACCTACAGCCTCGAACCGCGCCGCCACCCCACGCCTTCCCTCCTCAGCGCTAGCACCGCCGCCCCGCTTCAGTGGCGCCGCCGCCGCCGGCTCGCGTCGCCCCGCCCCTGAGCGCCGCCCCGGCCCAAGGTGAGGCCGGGAATCAACCCCGCAGGGCCCCCACCCCCTTTTCCCTCTACCCCGGGCCGCCGTCGAGGTCCAGGGCGGCCGAATCGGCCGCCGCCGGCGCTCCCCACCCCCCTCCCCTGTTCTGGACGCGAGGAGGAGGAAGAAAGGGCGTTTTGCCCTTAAACCCCCTCCATTCTTTTAGATTCATTAAAGAATCCCTCCACCCTTTGGCATTTATACAAAAACAACCCCACCCTTCACCTTATTTCAAAATAAGCCCCCTTTCCATATAAACTTAATTACGAATAAACCCCTGACTCTTTTAGAATGACCCAACTAATTTCTAAATTATAAACAAAGCCCCTGCCTACTTAATCCTAATTACAATTAGGTCCCTGGACCCCTGTTTAGGGCCTAAGCGCTTCCCTGACCTATCATTTTATGCGCCTAATGACCTCGGCTTAACCTAAAATTTTACCCCGCCTCTCCTAACTCAGTTCTGGCCATACCATTCAGAAACCATTCAAAAATAACAATCTATGCTCTATATTTCATGTGTTCCCGTTTCGAGCTCGACGACAAATCCTTGTTCTGATTGAGTGCTTGTTTGTGTGCGCTGTAGACCACGGAGTGAACGAAGGAGAACCCGTTGACGAGCAGTGCTGTGAGCAGGTGAACGAGGACCCGTTCCACGACCCCGAGCCCGAAGGACAGGACCTCCCCGAAGGCTACGAAGACGGCAAGTTCAATCCCATCCCTTGATGCATGTTTCTGTCCTAGTTTTTATAAACACAACCCAATGGCCTGTTTTATAAATTGCATATGTTTTGCTTGCATGAAAACACGGTTGGATAGCCACCCCTTGATTTGTGATGACCATTCCTTGACCACCTAGATTAATGTCTGATTTTGCTTGGACGTTAATCGATATTAGAACACTCAGGACTTTACTCATAATATGCTTTATTTTATAAAGAAAATGTGTGCGTATGGGAAGGGATAAAATGTGGATTTTCGAAAGATGAGTATGGGCGAGATGGACGGCATTTCTGCGTGGATTGCCGATTGGTGTGCTTATGCCTGTGTGGCAGGGCAATGAAGGGAGATATCCATCTTGTCGCATGTAAGGACCGAGTTGGTGTGTCATCTCACCTAACTCCACTATCGTGCAAACCACTCGACCGTTGTATGGGCAACGGCGTAGCATAAATCCCACTAGTTGGTGTGATAGCCATCAGGAGAGCTGAGAGCAACGGGTGACTAAGGAGAAGGGATAAGCCCAGAGTGACTTATGCCCGGTTATACCTAAGTGAATGGTCGATGGCCCCTTGGTGCATCCCGTGATGGCTAGTCAGGCTTAGCTATGGTGGGTAATGGCTATGTTGGGATCTACACCGACACGACGGTGTTCGAGTTGTGGTATCCTACTTGTGGGTAAAGTTGCACACCTCTGCAGAGTTAAGAATCTATTCGAATAGTCCGTGCCCACGGTATTGGGCGAGTTATGGTGTGGTCACATAACTAGTGTTTCTTTGGGATGGGCTGGTGTGAGTTGTTTTGGATTTGGTTCCGGCAGTTGTGCCGTGTGCTACGACGGACGGGGAGTCCGGTAGCAGTTTAAAACCTGAACTCTGTGTTACTGCAAAAACTGATTTCTAAAAGGTTTTTCGTAAATTAAACCCCTGCATA
Source organism: Panicum virgatum (assembly GCF_016808335.1). Taxonomy (NCBI): domain Eukaryota; kingdom Viridiplantae; phylum Streptophyta; class Magnoliopsida; order Poales; family Poaceae; genus Panicum; species Panicum virgatum. Next base: position 11,818,660 of record NC_053149.1, read on the forward strand.
AAATGTCGTTTTTCTGCAAATTAAACCGTAACCTTATCCTTGATTTACCTATGCATATTATTCTGTTATAACCCCCTCCGTGGGTGTGGTTGGACTTGCTGAGTACGTTTGTACTCACCCCACTTTTACTTTTTACAGAAGAAGACCCAGACTTCGTGCCAGACGACGCCGAGTAGGGTTATCGTTCTACACCCAACCTTGCCTGTGGTACCGGCCCTGTCGCGATGCCTCCGCTGTCGCAGTACTCTGAGCCTGATTTAGATCCCGTATTAGTAGCACTCTGGTGTATTGTCGTAGCTTGGTTAATCCTTGTTATCATTATCTGTATCGAGTGTCCTCCAAGGTTTGTACGGTTTTGAACCATCTGATGTAATAAATGTGGCATCAGCCTCCTGGGACTGGTGTTTTGTATCACATTTAAGTTCTCTCTTATGAGGGGACGCTTCAGGTGGTATCAGAGCCGTAGGTTGGCCGTAGGACGTGACCCTAGGAGCGAAACCCGTTTTCAGGACCCTTCACTCTAGGACGTTTCTATCCTTAATCCTTTCCTCACACAAACACTTACCTTGGTTCTTGCCCTGTTCCAGATGGCTGACGATGGATGGATCGGCGGAATCTGTTTCGCAGAGCCCGGCCTTCCTAAGTTGTTGATACTCAGCCTGGAACGCATTGGAGTTGTGGATCCGCCAGAGTTTCTTTACCGGGAATACGACTCCAAGGGCACTCTTCGGTGTGACCTGATGATCTTCATAGCAAGGAGCACCCGCTACCCTGATGTGGACCCTTGGTTCATCTCCACCACTGGATTCCGTTTCCCGGATACCTATCGGAAAGCCGCCCGTAAAGGCCCTGCGACGGCTCCGAGTGATCTACAAGCATCACCTTCAGCGTACTCCTATGGGATTTTTCCCGCCGACTGAAGGAAGAGGACGCACATGGATTGCCAGGATGAGAGGACTTGGAAGAGAAGAAGAAGACCTGGAAGACACAGTCTCTCACCTATCCATCTATCTCACCGGCCTGGATGAGCTCTATCGCGAGCAAGCAGCACAACTGAAACAGCAGGTCCACAGAGCAGAAAAAGCAACCCAGGAGATGGAGGAACAACGGTCGAGGACTTTCCATGCCGAGTATTCCCTAGCCGCCCTCCAAGTTCAAATGGATGAAAAGGAAGAAGAACTGGAAGAACAGCGAGCAAGAGCCGCACGCGCCGAGGATTCGCTAGCCGCTCTCCAAGCTCGTATGCGGAGGTATGAGGCTCGCTGGGGAATAGGAGGATGGATAGAGGAAGACGCAGAAGAAGAACCCGAAGAGGAAGAGCCCATGGAAACCCATTGGGATGTTGGAACTCAAACTGAAGAAGAAGAACCCGAGGAAACCCATTGGGACAAAGGTACTCAGACCGAGGATAACTTGATGGATCAGTACCTTCCACTGAAGAAGCGCTCCCTTAGGATTGAGGAAGAATCCCCATGATAGGAGTTGTCTCCAAGCTAGAACCTTTGCTCTAATAATAATCATGTACCCATGAAGTTGTACTCCACTATGTTGCCATAAATAAAAATCATCCACCCTCTTTGTGTACCTCAAATATTTGTGCAAGTTTTCACCATATCTTTGTTTTCAGATGGCTGAGGAAGGATGGACCCAGGGCGACTGCCAAGCTGCACCTGGTTTCCCCAGCCTGTTGATCAACGCCCTGGAAAGCCTTGGAGTCTCGGAACGCCCAAGGTACTACAGCAGAGAGTACGAGCATCATGGTACTCTCCGCTGCAGGGTGATCCTAGTCGTCGCCAGAAGTGACCGCTACCCCGACATCCTGTCATGGCGAGTGACTGCTACAGGGTTTAGGCACCAGGACACCTATCCCCTAGCCGTCAGGAAAGCACTTCGTTACTTGTGCCGGATTTTTGAAAGACACCTCACCCCCACACCAATGAGGTTCTTCCCACCAGCCATCAGAACACCAATCTGGGAAGCTCGAATGAGAAGCCTGGAACGGCGTCGCCATGAAGAAGTCCTCCTGTACCAAGTAGCTACCTACCTAGCCTCCTTGGATCAGCTCTTTGACGAACAGGCCAACCTGCTGAGGGAGCAGACCCATCGAGCCGAGCAAGCAGAGCTCGCGCTAAGACTGCAGCAGATCCGAGCAGTCCAAGCCGAGGCAAGGGCCGCAGCCGCGGCCAGCAGTGAAGCAGTTGCTCAGGAGAGCCTCAGACAAGCCCGGGACCAGCGCATGTTGGAATGGACTAGAAGTGGAACCCCAGTCCCGGCAATAGGAGAAGACCATGTTCTGCTCGGGACGCCCGTCTTAGGATGGGGACCGCTCGTTCGGAAACCCACTAGCCCCACCCGAGAACCCTGGGAGGTCTACGACCGCCGCCGCAAGAGAAGCCACGGCACAACCCCAGGAAAATGGAGATCTAGAGGACGGCGAGCCAGGACCCCTCATTTCCCCGGAGGATGTGAATTCCTTTCCAAGGGAGGAACCCACTCCAGCCAATGAGTCTGCCTGAAGCGCGAGCAACCGACAAGGAATGAAGCCGTGTGGTCCGAAGAAGTGTTGTGCCCCTTTTTCTTTGAAGCTTTGTACCCGGACGTGTAGTACGCGTTCTAGTCGTGTTTCCGTGTTGTACCCTGCCTTGCTTTAGTGAAGGTTGCTTGTTTACCTTGTTGTGTGCTTGTTGTGTGTGCCCTTCGGCAGAAGGATAATTCTGCCTTTTCGAAAATGCGAATTAAACAACTTAAACATCATCTAATCCCAATCTCACAAAAACCCCACTCGATCTGCAGATGGTTTCCCGGAGCATCACGAGGGCCTCCCGCGTCAGGGACCCTGCAGCCGCTGATGCCGGAGTACACCCTGACGGGCAAAACCATCCTCAAGAAGAGCAAGAAGTGAGCCAGGGCAGAGGAGAAAATCTTGGTGCACAGCTGCCACCACCACCACCACCACCCTTCGTGGACCTGGCACAAGTAATCCATAACCAGACTCTCATACTGGAGACACTGGCCAATGCTCTAGTGAACAGGCAGCCACGAGAGCAAACCTTT